>NW_026900645.1:0-17987 GCF_033783945.1 Neopsephotus bourkii
CTCTCCCCCTGTGTGTTAACAAGAATTCATAAATAAAGGTAGAATGCACAAAGCATAGCTTCATCTCTTTCAGTGCATCAGCTTTTATAAAAAAGAGGACATTGTTTTTTCTTACAGGTTTTCAGAAATCCTTTTACAGCAGAGGTCTGTGCAGATGATGTATTTTTGCAGTTTCAAAACTCCATGTTGCACTGGCAGTATTGATTGATGTAATATGTTTAAGTAAAAGGCTTAACTGGTGTTTGTTTATCATAATAATTGCTTCTGAAACGTCTGCTGTGTAGTTGGCATGGTTTTGACTGTGTGTGGAGCCAGGCTTTCAGCTGAAATCTATTGTTACTCACTTTAACCCGGTTTAGAATTGCTCATATTTTATTCTTTAGTGCAGACTAAACTGTAATTTGGACAATTCTTGTCTGTCCTCATTAAACATATTTGCCCATACTTTAATATAAGTTGATTATATTCAAAGCATAAGAGAAAAAGATATACTCTTCTTGCTATTTCTTCCACAGTGTAGGTAGAAGATTATGTTGCTATTTATCTGTGCTACTGTGCTTCTCTATCTCTGTGGCTACTATTCAAGTGTGGCATGCATTCTTTATCCATATAGAATGGGGGTGGCTTGCAAGTGATGAAAAACAGTTTCTTTTACGCAAATATCCATCTTTGTTAATGCTGTCAAACAGCAACTGTGACATCCAGGGAATACATGTCGCTCTGTGGGTTACTGATAATGTAATCTAATTTCAAAAAATACATTAAATGCATCTTTTCATCTGCAACCATCAGATGTATGTAAGCTAAAGAAAGTTAACATGTTAGAGACAATACATGTGAATTTGCGTGGCTAAATAGGGAATTGCTCAGTATGCTCAAGTGGAAGAGGAGAGTTTACAGGTCATGGAAAGAAGGGCTGGCCACTTGGGAAGAATATAAGGCTGCTGCTAGAGGATGTAGGAAAGCTGCTAGGATGACTAAGGCCTCCTTGGAATTAAAGCTGGCGAGAGGGGTCAAGGACAGCAGAAAGAGCTTTTTCAAATACATGGCAGGTAAAACTAACACCAGAGGCAATGTAGGCCCGCTGATGAACGGGACGGGTGCCCTGGTGACAGAAGATACAGAGATGGCAGAGTTACTGAATGCCTTCTTTGTCTCTGTCTACTCTGCTGGAGGCAGTCCTGAAGAGCCCTGTACCGCTGAGACCCCGGATGAAGATAGGTCAACGGAGCGGTCTGCCTTAGTCAATGAGGAATGGGTTAAAGACCAGTTGAGCAATCTGGATATCCATAAATCCATGGGTCCAGATGGAATGCACCCGCGGGTGCTGAGGGAACTGGCTGAGGTCATTGCTAGACCGCTCTCCATCATCTTTACCAAGTCTTGGGAAACGGGAGAGGTGCCTGAGGACTGGAGGAAAGCAAATGTCACTCCTGTCTTCAAAAAGGGCAAGAAGGAGGACCCGGGTAACTATAGACCGGTCAGCCTCACCTCCATTCCTGGGAAAGTGATGGAACACCTTATCCTTGGTGCCATCTTAAGGCATATCAAGGATAAGAGGGTTATGAGGGGCAGTCAACATGGCTTCACCAAGGGGAAGTCGTGCTTGACCAATCTCGTAGCCTTTTATGAGGAAATAACACGGTGGATGGATGATGGCAGAGCGGTGGATGTGGTCTACCTCGACTTCAGCAAAGCGTTTGACACGGTCTCCCACAGCATCCTTGCGGCTAAATTGAGGAAGTGTGGTCTGGATGATCGGGTAGTGAGGTGGACTGTGAACTGGCTGAAGGAGAGAAGCCAGAGAGTTGTAGTCTATGGGGCGGAGTCTAGTTGGAGGCCTGTATCTAGTGGAGTGCCTCAAGGGTCGGTACTGGGACCAGTATTATTTAATATATTCATCAACGATTTAGATGAGGGAATTGAGTGTACTATCAGCAAGTTTGCTGATGACACTAAGCTGGGAGGAGTGGCCGACACGCCAGAAGGCTGTGCTGCCATCCAGAGGGACCTGGACAGGCTGGAGAGCTGGGCGGGGAATAACTTGATGAAATATAACAAGGGAAAGTGTAGAGTCCTGCATCTGGGCAGGAACAACCCCAGGTTCCAGTATAGGCTGGGGAACGACCTGTTAGAGAGCAGTGTAGGGGAGAGGGACCTGGGGGTCCTGGTGGACGACAGGGTGACCATGAGCCGACACTGTGCCCTTGTGGCCAAGAAGGCCAATGGCATCCTGGGTTGTATTAGAAGGGGGGTGGTTAGTAGGTCGAGAGAGGTCCTCCTTCCCCTCTACTCTGCCCTGGTGAGACCTCATCTGGAATATTGTGTCCAGTTCTGGGCCCCTCAGTTTAAAAAGGACAGGGACCTGCTGGAGAGAGTCCAGCGCAGGGCAACTAAGATGATTAAGGGAGTGGAGCATCTCCCTTATGAGGAAAGACTGAGGGAGCTGGGTCTCTATAGTTTGGAGAAGAGGAGATTAAGGGGTGACCTTATTAGTGTATATAAATATATAAAGGGGGAGTGTCACGAGGATGGAGCCAGGCTCTTCTCAGTGGCAAACAATGAAAGGACAAGGGGTAATGGGTACAAATTGGAGCACAAGAGGTTCCACTTAAACCTGAGAAGAAACTTCTTCTCAGTGAGGGTGACGGAACACTGGAACAGGCTGCCCAGGGAGGTTGTGGAATCTCCTTTGGAGACATTCAAAACCCGCCTGGACACGTTCCTGTGTAACCTTATCTAGGTGTTCCTGCTCCGGCAGGGGGATTGGACTAGATGATCTTTTGAGGTCCCTTCCAATCTCTAACATACTGTGATACTGTGATACTGTGAATTTGTTAGAAGCATCAATGGCTAATTTTAAAAGTAAACCTTTGAGTTTGCCTCATTTTCTGATTGATTAACATTGCTGAAGATTCTGATGATGGTATCATACATTGCTGCAGAAACTTCAACAGATAAAATATTTGAGCTGAAGGACTGTTACTTATTTCAAACAATGCCTTTAAAATACTTACGAGCAATTTTTGCAAGGTCTTTTTCAGGAAACCCTTATGTATAGTACCTGTAAACATCACTTTTTATGGAGTGTTAACAAATGCTACACTTTGTTTTCACGAGTTTCTTTGATTTGGTTATCTTCCATGCCACCACAAGTAAATTTAACTAAATTGAGGAGAAAACGCAATGCAGTGGCATTTGTGATGTTAATAGGCGAGGTACCACGATACATACTGAACTCTTCCCTAGCATTTACTACTATATATACATATATCTTTTTTTTTTAGGTGTTATTAATGTGTATTTAAGTTGAGAAGATGAGTAATAGATCTGTTCATAGGGAAGTGCCACAACAGTTATGTCAATCCTTTTAATAATGTAAGACATGAGAGAGGACACCTTCATCTTCCATATACCCTTCAGCAGCTTGATGTTACGGGAGGAATTTCCAATCAAAGCCAAGACAGTTTTATGCCTCCTTCCTGAAATATATGCTTCTGCTGTAAGTTTGCCAAAGTCTGGATGGCATCAGCAAACTCACTCTGCTTTTCTCTAGATCTGGTACATCAGATATTTTTTTGTCAAACCAGGCAAATGGTGGTGTTTCTAGGTATGAAGAGGAATCATAGAACCACAGAATCAACTAGGCTGGAAAAGACCTTTAAAATCATCAAGTCCAGCCTTTACCGCAACACTGACAAGTCCACCACTAAATCATGTCGCTAAGGGCCTCTGATGGCTTCTGTAAGCTCTATTAGCTGTGGAAGTGTACCTGAAGATAGTTCAAATTCTACATCATCTACCCACTAGAGAGCAGTGAAGTCAGGCCCTGCCCATCCAGCTCTGGGGCAACAATACAAGAGGGATGTGGAGCTGTTGGAGCAAGTCCAGAGGAGGCCACAGAGATGCTGTGAGGGCTGGAGCAGCTCTGCTCTGGAGACAGGCTGAGAGAGCTGGGCTGGTTCAGCCTGAAGAAAAGGCTTCTTAAAGGGAGACCTTAGAGCAGCTTCCAGTGCCTAAAGGGGCTACAGGAAACCTGGAGAGGGGCTTTGGACAAGGACCTGTAGGGACAGGACAAGGGGAATGAATGGCTTTAACCTGACAGAGGGAAGATTTCGATGAGCTCTTAGACAGAAGCTCTTCCTGTGAGGATGGTGAGGCCCTGGCACAGGTTGCCCAGAGAAGCTGTGGCTGCCCCATCCCTGACAGTGTTCAAGGCCAGTTTGGATGGGGCTTGGATTAACCTGGTCAAGTGGAAAGTGTCCCTGCCCATGACAAGGGGCTAGAACTGGATGACCTTTAAGGTCCATTCTAACCCAAACCAGTCTGGGATTTTATGATTCTGCTTTGCTTCTCTTAAGATAACACATTTTTGAAGCACCCTTAATGTCTTCTTTCACTTGCCTCAAACTGTTACGTTGAAGATTTTTTATCTTGATCTAGCTTTGCACAATTATACTTTAGTTGATACTGTTTTGTATGTGCAGCTGAGCTATTTTTTCCTCTAACACAATAGAAACATCCATTTTCTGTTGTTTCTGCTAAATGTGGTAGAACAAATGTGTTCAGACCTCTTGAATATCCTATAAAACATCCCCATTGGAGAAAGAAATACAACTGTTCATTATAGATCCTGTCCTTTAATCTCATTGAATCATTGAAAAAACTTATTTAATTGAAGGACTCTTTTTTATTATTAAGAACATGGTGAGCCCTGTAGGGGAAAATTTGTGGACTAGTTTTCATCTTTCTGGTACATAGAAGCATTATAGAGAGGCATTTGAAGTTCTGCTTTAAATAAAAGGTAGTTAATGTTCATTTGTTTTGTCAGTAATGTTTATGTTGTTGTATTACTGCTGTGGGTACCAGAATAGGGCAGATGACAAGAACATGTTAGCAATACTGTTAGGTTTTCAGTTCCTGCAATTCTACATTACATCCAAAATGCCTTTTATATAAAACCTGTGATTGCACCCTTATACTACTGATCTCTGATCTGTACAAGAGCAGGTTATTGCTGTATCATGTTAAACTCGCTGCATGGCATCTCTTTTCCTGCACGTTAGAAAGTATATCAGTGCTTGTGCCCTGTGCCTTTTGAATGACAGTTGACCATTAAGACATATTAGTTGTATAAATAATTGGTGTATAGATTATTCCACGTATTTGACAGTTCTTCTTGTGTCAGTTTTATTGTATTGCTTTAAACTGGAGGTCTCTAAAGGTATTTTCTTTTGCTTGTTTAGTATGTGTTCAAGTTTATTGGAGTAAGGTTTTGTGATCTTTCTAGTACAGGTGAAGTAACTCATTCTTCCCTTGTGTCCTAGTTCAGACTTGGATCTCTGAAGCTACAGAAGATTTTGAGTCCAGCAGAGGTGGTTAAGGAGCTCATTGGCTCCTGTCTGGACTGTCTGGGAAGACTGCAGGCAAAAAACGAGCATCTGCAAAAGGAGAATGAAAGGCTTCTCAGCTGCTGGAGCGATGCAGAGAAGCGGTAAGTTTAAAAGTGCAGTCAGAAGGGATCCTTGAGAAACCTACAAATACTTATACTGTCAGTGTGGACTTTGCTGATGAGCACTTTTGAAGTCATACATAGAAAGGAGCACAGAAGTTTTTCTTCTTTGACAAGACTTTTGAGCCCATCTATCTACTGTCCATGTAGTTGTCTATCTCCTTCCTATGTCAAAGATACAACTGGTGTTACAATTTGCAACTAAAGTTGGTTTTACCCTTATAAAGTAGAAAAAAAGATAATTACCTCTTTTCTGTAGAATCCTCTCCAGTTTCTTCATGAAGCCTTTTGCTTTCCATTATTCCTTGCAATACTTGGGACTAGCAGTTTAAAATATTTATATTTTTTACTGGGAAATAAGTTGCCATTGCTTTAATCTGTTTGCCCTATCAAAGTAGCCAGAATTGGAAAGCCAATGTGTTGTTACAGGAAAAAGTACCATTATTTTGTGAGAGAGTTTTGTAATTGTCATTGCATTTATGATTTGAATTGTCTGCTACTGCACTCTGTAGTGAAGTAATTTTTGCTTATTTCAGTTAGCATAAAACACTTAGCATATGCAAGTCAGAGATTTATCTCAGTTTTCCAATAACTTTATATGAAAAAATACATTTAGGAACATTGATGAAAGAATGTAGCTAATTTGCGTTAATTTACCTTGATAAAGAGAGCTAACTTTTGGGAGGAGTTAGTTTTGTTTCCCTGTCATTAAAATGAGTTTCCCCTGACAAGCATAAGGCTTTCCTAAATGGTGTTTTACTGCTTAACAGTTTACTGAACAATAGCGTATTGTATAACCAGTATGCTGTACTGCATTACAGGCTAATGTGTAATAGGCATTAATGCTTGTATCAATTTCCATGGTGGTGTGGCATTTTTAAAGAGATAAAAAAAAAATAAATCAGAGTTGCCTGACAGCCTTTGCTCTCAGAAGCAGTGTATTCAGTCTGCTAAAGGTGGTGGTTTTCTTTAGTATCTTTGTTTTGAATAGCTAAAACATGATTTTTCAAAATAAATGCTGGAAGTTGGAAGGTCACCAAACTTTGTCCGTGTTTGCTAAATGCCGAATAGAAATAATTTTTATCCAAACTTTAGCTTTTTTGGTTTCATGGGTCTTTTTTTTTTTTTTTTGTTGTTGCTCTGTTTTTGTTCTGTTGGTTGGTTTTGGTTTTTTTTTTTTTTTTTGTTTGGTTGGGTGTTTAAAATTTTGTGTTTAAAAATTCTTTTTGCCTGCTGTCTTTGCTCTTTCGGCTCCAAACGCTGGACCTGGTGTTGTGAGTTTCTCAGAGCTGAGCAAAAGCTCTGCCTGTCTTTGTTCAGTAGGCATGATTTCAGGCTTCATGTTTAGTATCACTCATGATGTTGGATGATAAGACGTCATATATATAGTATGTGATGCGAAGAATTGTGTCCCCTCTTCACCCAGAGCTAATGCACATCAGCTCTAGAGTTTCAGCTGCTACAGTTCACTTTGCTTAAAATCCCTTTCTTCAGGACCTCATTAGAATTAAGTGCAGACTTCCAAGATCTGGTTTAGTTCAGGTTGTGCATAGGGCACTGGATGGAATAATTCAATCATAGAATCATAGAATACTTAGGGTTGGAAAGGACCTTAAGATCATCTACTTCCAACTCTCCTGCCATGGGCAGTGACACCTCCCACTAAGCCATACACCTAAGGCTCTGTCCAGCTTGGTCTTGAACACCTCCAGGGAGGGAGCATTCACAACTTCCCTGGGCAACCCATTCCAGTGCCTCACCACCCTAACAGGAAAGAACTTCTTCCTTATATCCAATCTAAACTTCCCCTGTTTAAGTTTTAACCCATTACCCCTTGTTCTATCATTACAGTCCCTAATGAAGAGTCCCCCCCTCAGCATCCCTATAGGCCCCCTTCAGATACTGGAAGGCTGCTATGAGGTCTCCACGCAGCCTTCCCTTCTCCAGGCTGAACAGCCCCAACTTTCTCGGCCTATCTTCATACGGGAGGTGCTCCAGTCCCCTGAGCATCGTCATGGCCCTCCTCTGGACTTGTTCCAACAGTTCCATGTCCTTTTTATGTTGAGGACACCAGAACTGCACACAATACTCTAGCTGAGGTCTCACAAGAGCAGAGTAGAGGGGCAGGATCACCTCCTTCGACCTGCTGGTCACACTGCTTTTGATGCAGCCTTAAGGATGCAGTTGGCTTTCTGGGCTGTGAGTGCACACTGAAGCTGGCTCATGTTCATTTTCTCATTGACCCACACCCCCAAGTCCTTCTCCCCAGGGCTGCTCTGAATCATCACATTTCAGTTTCCCTACTCTTAATTTTGTTGACCATCATGAAGGTTTTTTGAGATTTTTCCTGTAGCTCTCTGGGGTCCTTTGAAGTGCAAACCTGTCCTGCTTTCCATTCTGTCTGTAAAATGCCAAGCAAGTCTCATTCAGGAGGCTAAATCTGCCTAGTACAAAGTCTGTAGGGTGAATACCAGCCGTGACAGGCTGCTGGCATTTGCCTCAATGTACCCGAGATAATCTGCTTGGCTTCAAATAGTTTGCTGTTGGCAACCCTGTGCCAGACACAGAAATGGCTTCTACTGCTTCCCTCTGCAATTCTGGTTTCTGTGAAGATGAAAGGAAAGAGCAGGCCAAAATTCCCTGTGAAGATAAAACCCTTGTAACTCCCTTAATTTTTATCATCTTGCTTATTGTGATGACTTAAGTATAGGATTTTGTCTGTCTAAACATTTCCCTGCCTCCATCAAATGACCCATACATAGCCGACTAGTGTGAGAGTTATTGACTAGCTAGACTGTTCAGCACTTGATCTAAAAACATAAGATAAAAATTACCAAGGCACTGTCTGGAAGAATGTACCATCCCTAGGAGTGTTCAAGGCCATGTTGGATGGGGCTTGGAGCAGCCTGGTCCAGTGGAAGGTGTTCCTGCCTGTGGCAGGGGGTTGGAACTGGATGATCGATAGATAGAGAGGTTATGGAAATTTTCAAAAGGATTATTCTGAAAACGCTGCCTGTGGGTGCCTGGGGCAAGTGTGTGTGTGCACACCTCTGACATGGAGGAGTTAAAATACCAGAGCAGAATAGCTATTGTTTTTATCTAATATAGGTAATTCAGTAATAATAATCTGTAGCAAAATAAATCCTTGGCCAATAAGACACAAGTAAAATTTCTGATTTGGGTGTGGTATGTGTTTTGTATCAAATATCTAAAATTAGCGTAGACAAGCCAAAATCAAAATAGCTGCTAATTTACGTTGTGGTCAACTTAGTGACAGAATATTTAAACCACAAACAGCTTATAAAAATCCGGGCTAGGTAGTTGTGGTACTTGAAATTGACTCTTCAGCATTAGCTCATCAAAATTCAATACCATTGCCAGTTCTGGGGGAAGGGTGAATCCAAAGCATAATAGAGCTTTGCCATAAGACCAGAAATTATTTTAGAGGACTGAGGACAAGGATAAATAGCAGAGATGCTGAATTTTTTCTTTCCGGTATTGGATGAGGAAAATGTATAAATGCCTTAAGTTACACAGTTCAAGTTATTCTTTATAAAGCAAATGTGATTGCTCTACGTTTAGGCAGGACTTAGGAGCCGGGTAGTTACCTTATTTTCTAAATTACCTTATTTTCTCGAAAATCATAACCATTACTATTGCTAGCTGCTTTCAGTAAGTAGTGCAAGCTTTCTGGTAGCTATAAATTTGGGCACATCTGGCATGTTGAAAGCATTGCACTGAGATAACAGATCTAAGAGTATAGAAATTGGAAGACACATGCAAATAAGACTTGCGCCACTCTAACCATTAACTTCTGTTTATTTTTGTTGTACTTGAAATTTGTCTTTGAGATGAGCAGATTCTTCATTTGGCCTGGGGAGGTGGTTCTTTAGTGAGACAAATTACGTACATGCACAAGCATGTGGCAAATTGCATTTAAGTTTGTATTTGTAACTGATCAGGTATTGGAATGAAACCTATCCAGTTTTGCTTGGTGGTAGTGAGATTCAGGTAATTCTATAGGATTTGGTACAGACAGGATTTTGCTACAGACAGATATCATTCCCCATTTTACACAAAATCCTTATTCACCATTTTTATGTATATAAACATACTTAGTTTCAAGCATATTTGGGCACTTCTAGAAACTGTATTAGGGTTTATGATTCTTTGAGGACTGTCTCCTTATTCCCTACTAAACAGTTAAGTTTTGTAGGTGGAATGCCTCCTAGTATTTGATTAGTACATATTATCTTTCATTTATGAATTATTGAACCGATCTATATGGTAATGATGTTCTGCTATTTGCATTTAAATTAGATGAATTATTTATCAAGTATATCCCTAAAGCATTACACAGTAGACTTACTACTTCGTGCCATTATTTTCTATTCTCTTTCTTCTTACATCATGGTTTTGATTGATGAACAAAATAATATTTTGTTTTAATTAATATTAAGATAGGAAGTCTGTTGAAATTTCTAACCTTATAACTTAATATTTTTAAAATCTGGTTTGTGTTTAGATTTTATAACAAAGGGAGCATTCTAAAGTTTTTTACACAGACTGGTAAAAAGAATGTTTTTCATGTTACGACTGTTTGCTGTTATACTGTAGTTACCATGATCAATATATTGATATACTTCAAGATGTTTATTTGCTTGTTATGAACACAGGTGTTAAAATGTTTGTGGTTCAACCCAAGGACTAAAAAAGTTACGAAATACAAGAAGTCAGTGTAGGATCTCAGTTGCAACCAGTCACTTCTTTTATTGTGCTATGTTTGCTTATATTCCAGTCTTCCTTTATTTAAGAGACTGCATACATCCATATTCTTTATTTTGTACTTCCATTATGGTTTTTTTATTGATACTGACCAACATGTTAATGTTAGCCCTTTAAAACCTGAAGAATATTATACTCTGAAGATACTAAGGACTTTTAAGACATTTTTATATATATTCTAAGTATCGAGTCCTCTTCCAAGTAATTGTGATTAGTTCAGTGGGGGCTGCAGGTGTACCAGGATCTCAGCCCTGTATCTGTGCAACTCAAAATGAAGTTTGCAGCACTGTTATTAGCACTGAATTTGCCTGAATGCAAGTAAAGGTTACAGTTTCCATCAAGTGTTGCTGCAGTGTCTGCTGAACTTTGCCAGGAGCTGATTCCTGTGCCTTGCCAGCTCACCAGAACAACACACACAAGGCTGTTGGTGGAAAACAGCCAGGCAAAGATCTGTAGCACCCAAGTCTGCCTGGGGAGTCCTGCCAAAGAAAGAGTTCTAAATCTGTCCTAGAATCACAGACTGATTTGGGTTGGAAGAGATCTTAAAGCTCATTCAGTTCCCACCCCCTGCGGGGACACCTTCCACTAGACCAGGTTGCTCCAAGCCCCATCCAGCCTGCCTTTGAACACTGCCAGGGATGGGGCAGCCACAGCTTCTCTGGGCAACCTGTGCCAGGGCCTCAGCACCCTCACAGGGAAGAAGTTCTGTCTAAGAGCTCATCTCAATCTCCCCTCTGTCAGGTTAAAGCCATTCCACCTTTTCCTGTCTGTGTCCTACTAAGGTATACCCACTTTGGTGAATTTAGCATTGAAACTCAGATGCAAGATGTTGGACAAGTCCTGCATGGATTGGTATGGGGTTTCCTGTAATACGAAAGCTGGTCTCATTACAGAATTTTCTTCCAGAAAACACAGAATTTTAAAAAGAAATAATGTAACAATTAATTTTACATTGTAGGCTAGAAAAATGTGTGGTGGCTAAAGAAGAACTAGAGGCAGATCTCTATAACCGTTTTATTTTGGTGCTGAATGAAAAGAAGGCAAAGATAAGAAACTTACAGAAGTTGTTGAATGAAGCCAAAGAATCTGCAGCAGCTGCCAAATATACAAGGTATTTCTTAATGTTCCCAAGTTACTTGGTATCACACCTAATGCATAATTTACTTTAGCTTAGTTTCCATTCCCTTGACTCTAGCAGTGACTGCTCTTTCTGGCTAAGTGCTTAGTTATCCAAAACAGTAGCTGGTCATGGAAGCAGAGGACTCTTTATCACTGCAAATAGCAATATACTAATTTGGATGCTGTAGCCACAAACTAAATATTCAATTAATCTCTCCTTGTTTCTGGTAGGATGCAAGTGATTTTACAATCAGAGCATGTCCCTGCCATTTCTGTAGGTGGTAATTTCATCATTCTCCCTGAATATTTGGATTCCTTTTGTCCTTTGGGGAAAAAATGCCAAACCTAAATTTAGAAAAATTTATGTAGTTTTTATTTAAAAAATATCCAGAGAAGAGGAATCATTCTAATGCTACTACGTGCCTTAATTTATTTGCTGTTTTTATCTTGTTTTTTAACTTTTTAACAACTTTTATTGTCTGTCCTTGTATATGAGTATTATAAGCTGTTCAGTATGAGGACTATGTTGACATATATCAGTTTACGTTGCCTAATAATTATAAATTCTTATCAAGAATAATAGATAGACAAGATGTGCTCGGTTGTGTTTTGTTGTTGTTTTTGTTTTTTTTTTCCTAGGGATACTATAGCTACTACTCAGATGGTCACAGGGGGAGAAAATGAATATGATGGCAGCACTGATGAGGAAAGTGAAAATTTAACACAGCCCTCATTACCACCAGGTAGGACAGAATGTACTGTCTTTCGGAAATATCACAGACAACCCAATCACTTTGTGTGAGTAAACCCTAATGAAGACAAAATGCTACCTGACAAATTGACAAATTGACAATTGCTCTGTGACAAGCGACCTGCAAGCCCTAAAAATATCTCTTCTAGAGTAGAGTATAATGCTGGCATTTTCAAATTTGAGAGAGGAAGACTAAAAGCATCTTGTAGAAGTGAAGGCACTGTCATTTCTTCCAAAATGACAAATTGCATACTTCGCAGAACTAATGACAGTCTTAACAGTATCTGAACCATCCAGAATTACATTTTGAATTCTAGGAATCATGATGTGTGTGCAGTGATTGCTAAAATGTACTTCCTGACAGTTTCAATGGTGCTTAAAAAGGGGAAAGAGAGGAGGTTTAACAGCTATGAAAAGAGCTGTATACCAAAACGGAATAAAAATGTATTTAAAGCAAAACTAATTTTGTCAGTGAATTTTTGCCCTCATGAAGATGCTCATGAAACTTGATTTGACTAATTTTTCCTTGAGTAGAGACTTGTAAAGTGTATGGGATACAGCAGTTTCCCATTATACAACACCAGATATTTAACTGTAAGTTGTAATTTTGGCAAACTACTAGGACCATGCAGGACAAATGCTATCAAAGTTTTAAAATTGCATTACTGTAGGGTTGTGTATATATGCATATATATTAATTTCCCTTCAAGTCTGCAAAGTTTGCTGTGGGTTCTCTCACTGGAGCCTTTTATTTCCACCATAGGTAAAGGTTATCAAGACAACTTGTCACAGCATTTTCGTGTGCATACTGGGGACCAGAAGTGTTCAGCACCCTGATACCAGTGTCATTCAGCTTTATATCTCATTATCCTGTTGAGGATTTTCTGATATAGTAGTATTCATTATTCAGATATAAAGTAGTCACTGCCAGAAAATGGAGAAAGTTTCAGTCATGGAAAGAAATAATTTTATATTGTACTGTGCTTTTTTGTTCAGACATCTTTGTTTTCAAGTGTGTTTGGTCTGGGGAGAAATTCTTGACATTTAGTGAAAAGGCAAGGAAAAGTGAATAGTGTTCATTCCTTTGCTACATTCAGTGGGACTTAGCTAGGTCAGTGAGAGTTTTGAGGTAAGACAAGTTTTCATTTTAAAATAAAAACAAATGCCCACTGCTCTTCTCAGGCAATCTGGACTCATGAATATTTTAGAAGGAAAAATAGCAGCTGTATTTTTATTTGAATTGTAAGCAAAAATGTGCTTTCTGTTCCATTTGAGGGATACAGAATTCCCTTTGAAGATTTTGAGAATGAGTAGAGAGTTCTTTCAGCTGCAAAATTTGCAAGTAATGTGAAGACTATAAACTTAATCCTTTGGGTGACACACTCCAGTGTTTCAAGGTAAAGGCATTCTTGAACCTGCACAATGAGTATCACTTGCATCAGTTGATTAGGTCAGCTGTGTACACTCTTCCTGTATACACAGCTTTGTCTTTACATGAACAATAAGGACAGATAGGAGCTGAGTATCTTCAGTAGAATTTTCACATGCATAAAGAGGTCTTAGGCAAACTGTGTCTCTATGAAGAAGATAGTAGCTTAGGGGTGAGTGGCCTGAGCAGAAAGTGAAGCTCATGGCTACATCAAGCATCAGGGTTTGTGAAGCTTAAAACATAATGCAGATAATGTTTGGTTTTTTTCCTGTTTATCTTAATTTTCCAGTCTCTTACTCCAACGTTACATTTCTTTTTCTGTTGGATTTAGAATGTCATTGTGTGAGTTTGCATGTGTCAATGAGAGTTAGAAGATCTTTGAGAATGTTCTAGTAGTTATTGGTGAAAGCCACAATCAAGAAAGAAGATCGTAATTAAGAAACTACTGTGAAGGAAAGTGAAAGCAAGTGCGTATATGCATGCATACACACATAAAAAGTGTGCATTTGTGTATGTGCATGTCCAAAATTGAAAAAGCAGGAAGCTAATGCTGGTGGTCATAAATGAAAAGTAGGAACTGCAGGAGATGGGCAGAAACCTGTAAAATCTAGACACTTTGAAACCAGCCAGTTAGGATATGTTAAACTGCAGAAATTAAAAAGCTGGCTGAGGATTTTTCTTAACCACCCATAATTGTTTTTCTTCAAGAATTTTTGGGACACTGAGGACGTTCCAGGGGGCTTAATTAAAACTGCTAATATTTAGAAAAAAAATACAAGAAAAAAATACACATTCAGTTATGGGTGTATTAGTTGGTGTTGATTTGATGCAAGTATTGGAACAAAACTCCATTAAAGAAAAATACAAAGAGAAAGAGTAAAAATGGTTAATTACAATCTTTGTAAAGGTGCAGAAAATAGAGGTTCAAAACTAGGTACTCATGTCTTCAGTGATGAAATTACCAGGTGGCTGGTGAAGGTAAAATCAGTAAAGTAATTGACTGATTTCCATAAGATACATTGCAAAATTATGTCAGTTTAGATGATGGTCTTTCTGTCATGCTGAGGTAGGTGTTTAAGGACCTTGAATAACTGGAACTTAACATTAGGCAAAGACAAAAGTGGGACAGGTTAGACAGGGCTTGGGGCAATCTGGTCTAGTGGGAGGTGTCCCTGCCCATAACAGGGGATTGGAACTGGATCAGCTTTAAGGTCCCTTCCTATTCAATGGTTTTATAATTACTCCTGATGGCTGGAACAGTTTGGAGTGGGTTATGATGGGTTGCCTCATTGCCAGCATGGAAATCACAATGGCGTGCTTTTAATAAAAAGACAAAAACCTGTTCATATAAGCATGAACTTAAAAGAAGTTCACAGCTGATGTCATGTTGGGGGTTGCAGATGACTCTTTCTACGACAGCTTTTCCTCTGTAACATCGTATGAACTCCAGAATGAAACCAATTCTTGTGTCTCCTACAAAAATGAATTTACTCATATACAAATACTCAGCAAGGCTGAGTATTTAACTTCAGGTAACTTTTGCACAGAAGTCATTTCCCTACAATGGCTGTTAAGCTGTAATCTAAAAGCTTACCTAAAAATTGAAGGGTTTGGCACTGACAGTACCATTTGTAGATATGATTTATGGTTTGGTTTTTGACAGCAGTTTCTACTTCAGAGCTTAAAGCCAAAATCAACTGAAACGTGGTAGGTTTTGTCTCTAATCTACACACTTGCAAGAGAACAAATTAAAATGGAATTAGGTATTTTAGTGTAGAGCACTCAGTAAAACAACTGATGTATAGGAAAAGTACAACATTTAGAAACAGTACAACTTTTATAAGCAATACTTTGTGTCTTTCTATACAACAGCTTTGTGCATCATGCCATAAGGATGAGGAAATTTATTTAGACTTATGAATGTAAGATTTATACACACACAACTTCCCCTTTCACTGCAGTTTAAAATATTCCTAAGCAGCAGCTATATATATGATATGGCAGGTCATTGTAAATGCCTGTAGTCTCTTGTCTGAGAGAGTTTCTGAAGGACAGGGAGGAAATCCTATTAAGCAGTTCATGAATGGGGAGGTATGAATGTTTCTTAGGAGCATGGGGGAGGTTGCTTTTGGTTTGGTTCGTCATTTATTTTACTTCAGGGTTGGTATAATTCTGTCTAAGCCACCAAAACCAGATATAGTTGTTTCTTTTGCTACTAGTACTTCAACAAAGTTCCAGGTACTTTTAAGGCAGCTCATACTTGAGACTGTTTCTGTATTGTCTCATTATTTCATTCCTCCTGCATCTAGTTGCACCTCGTCTTGCACTTCAACTCTTTAACCAAGTATCTGATATTTTCTTTAGCTTGACTGTTGTCTTTCATTTTTAGGATCCTCATTTTTGGTTGGAACCACTAGGTCCTGTGATAGTAGAATGATACACATACACAGAGATGAGAAGCACATGGAACAGGCTTGGAAAGATTACAGAGATATGTTGAGAGATGTAATTTTTTTTCATAGAATCATAGAATAGTTAGGGTTGGAAAGGAACTTAAGATCATGTTCTCTTACCAGCAGGACCCGCTTGTTGGGTTGGGTTGTTTTTTTCATTATTTTAAAAAGGCTGGAAATTGCAAGTCTGTATTTCTGTTAGCCCACAAGGGTGACTTGGAACTAAACGTAATACCACCACATTGATGGAGTAAGTTTCTGTTATTTTAGAGTGTAGAAACCCTTATTCTGATTAAAGACAATCCAGAATGCAACACAATGGTTATGCTTCCTCACTCTTCTGCTCAGTGCTGAATTTTACTGTTATTATTTACTCTAGCTATTTCTCCTGGGGGACACAAAATGCCAGTAAGATTATCAAAGAAAATATGATTTGATGTCATAATTAGCAATTGTGTCCTTGCCATACAAATGGAAACCTTTTATTGATTGAAAAATACATCGGTGGTCCATGAGCGAGGAAGCATTTAGGATAGGAAAGTATTGGATAAACATTCACCCTTTCTGTTTCCTTCCTAGAAGCTTCAAAGATAGGTGAAAGGTAATAGTTTCCCTCTTTGCAGTGTTTGGAAGACGCCCAAAGAAGACAAGGTTATTCCTCTTCCCAGGTATATGACAGAACTGCAGGAAAAGATATAAAATACTGAAATCTATCATAGGTATGAAGGGTAATATAGCAGATAAGAGAAAACCAATGAAAGAAATGATTTTACAATTTATTATGTTTAGTTATAATGCTACTGCAAGTGGATGCTTGTAGACAAAACAAGGTTACTGGCCACCAATTTACAGTCAGCTTGCTTCCTTTCTAGTTTATTTTCTCTTACCCATGAATTCCATAGTCATATTTCACATTGAAATGAGTGGAATTTGCTGCTCCTTGGGGTGAGGAAGGGTCTTGTGATCTGGCCTGTTGTATTAAATGAAATTTTATGTTCTGTGTTTCTCACCACACATATGGAGAGAAACCTAATATTATTAACTAAAATCTAAATTTAGAAACTAAATCCACACTTAATATTCCATATTAAGTGAATCCTTAGACTTCCAATGCTCATCCTTTTCTATGTGTTTGATGATGAGGACAGGTTCAGAATTGTTTCTAATAAACTGGCTGTGATGCCCAAAATAAATAAGAGCAAACACCTTACCATTTTCTACTGGTTTACTATGCAAATGTTCTCGTCCCGTTCATTCAAGTTCCTGCCTTGGGGATCATATATTGTGCCTTCAGGAGGCTATGACCCTTTAAATTTAATTAGCTCTCTTGTGCAGACCAGACCACTGGTGGTTTGATGCTGGTGGTTTATAAGCTTCTTCAACGTTATTAAAAAAAAACCCAAGCCTATTAGAGCATCTTATTGTGTTGTGCACTTCAAGTTCCGTCAATGAAGGCTTCTCTTTTAAAGCCTGTTTTAAAGAGTTTTAGCACTTGGCTATTTTAATTGACTCTAGACTTACATTATTCTGGTTTTTTTTGTCAAGCTATAATTGGGAATGGTTCATCCCAAGGAATAATCTCGTTTCCCTTTCCCTTAAAGCTGTAGATATCTTTTTTCTGAAACTTGGTATTGAACTCTCTTTTTATGTTTAACCTGAAACCTGATGGTTTTATGCCTGTAAAACATTTGCTGTTGTCAGTCTGCTTTCCCTCTGTGTTATACTAGGTCCAGTGGTCAAAATGCATTGTTTCATGTACTTTTAAAAATCCTATTATGAATATTCAACTAAGAGGGATTAGGAAGGTATTACTTAAAAAAAATACTATTAAAATTATTAAAACTTTATAGCTCTGCATGCACCTTCTTATTGCATGTGCTTCGGTATATAGTGATGCAGCTGAATGTGACTGCCTCTAAGTCATTATTTATTCAGCTA
>NW_026900646.1:0-18277 GCF_033783945.1 Neopsephotus bourkii
TTTAACAGAGAATTCTTAAGGCAGGTGTTGCTGGAAAAGAATCGTCTTGTGGAAATCGGTGTTAATTGCAAATAGAAAATTCATTGTAGATTAGCACAATTCAACAAAAAATGTCAGACAGCACTGCACAATGGAAATGCCGTACAAGTGTCTTTACACTGAGGGAAAAAAAAAGAACAAGTCCGATTCAAAAAGCGTGACTGCTTGCTCCATTATGTTCATCTCACCGAACGTGCGCAAGTTCACTACCAAATTACCTTGTTGCCTCTATACTGCACTGTCAGTACAACTGCTGCAAGAAAATAAACTGAGGTTCTGAATATCCAGTCACAGCAGATCTTAGTAATGTTTCTGATGAAGGAGACTGACTACCCGTCACAGGAAGCAGCATCTGATGGTCTTCACTCCCAATGGGAAGAGGAAGTGCTAAAGACATCTCAGAGGGTTTCACATCTATGGACTCCGATAAGGGACTTTTCTGACTCTGAATGGATTCTTGTTCATTGAAAGAGTTATCAAGTGCACTAGAATCAGGGGAGTTTCTGATCCTGGGGAAGAAAAAAAAACCCAAAAAGAAATGTTGAAAAGCTCCTGCACAAATTCCCTTTCAAATGACCATCCAAACAAACACATGGTATGTCAAAGACTGCCAGGGGAGCTGGGCTATCAGTGCTTCGATGTGCTGCCAAGCCAGAATGAGCTGTAAATACAATGTAAGCACTGAGAATCACAATCTTTGCTGCTTGTAGCATGACAACTAGAGGAATGGTGCATTCCAACTTCATCTCTACTTAACATGGTACAGAAGATAACAAATCCTTAACATCACAAAGGAGCTTTGGAAAAAAAATGTAATTATGAAGACTTCCTTGAGACTTTCAATCCCAGAAAATCTAAGAAACGCAGCCACATCCAAACAGCCTCTTAATGTGAGATAGCAATGTACAATAACATCACTTATCCATAAACTTCTTCAGAAGAAAGTGTTTATTAAAGCCATTCCAGCCAGGCCCATTGTAGTTTTTATCCAGTCACTTGAGAAAGGATTTTCTGTTCCTAACTGAAATCACTGTGAAAGAATTCCTTGCTGCCTGCCTGTTTGAAGGCATTGGCTATTTGACCTGTCCTCTACCAAAGTGCACCCTGAAGCATGTTACTTCAGCAATGAAGCACTTCTGTCTGCCCTGTCTCTCCATGAGAGCAGACATGCCTTATCAACTCCCCCAGCTCACACCCTGGGGCTCTGCCAGGCTCACCACTGCTCTCATCTCATCCTTGCAATCCACTTCCATGTTGCTCAACAGGTGTTTGTTACAGCAATGCAAATGCTTGAAAATGTGTCTTGAATCTACTTGAAAGCAGGGGCTTTATGCTTTAAAAGGTGTGGGTACCTCTAAAGTGGGTGCTTTTGGCTCTAAGGAGAGCTACTATCAAAAAATCACTCAGAAAATAATTTATGTCCTGATTTTGGGCCTGGATGAGCCAAAAAAAAAAAAAAAAAAAAAAAAAAAGGAATAGTTATTCATCCCTGAAGATGGTTGGTGTCACTTCTTAATGTTTCCTCGCAAGGAACATACCTGTGTGAACTTTTGTTTTGTGCTTCTTAAGTTTTTTTATATCTGTGTAAGAATTCCCACACATTTCACAGATAAATGGTCTTTCACCTGAAAAATAACAAGTGGTTTGGTAGATAGAACAATCAGAAATTGAAAACAAACACAGTGGGAGATGTAGGACAATGGATTTCAAGCTTGTATTTTAAACTACAAGTCTGTTATTCTGACTGTGTGTCTCTTCAAAAGAAAATGGTTTCCAGAATAGATTAAAAAAAGCAAAAAACCCCAAATGTCAGAAGTAAAGCCATGATCATTCATCAGCTACACTGTTATGCAGATCTTAGTCTGAAAAAGGCAATTAAAAAATGCACAAATATTTTCTTTAAATTATGCTAACACAGGGATACATAAATTAAGAAACTGCTACTTTCAAATACAGCACAATATGGTGTATTTTAAAGGCAAAAGGGTAAGTAGGATATTATTTATAGTGCAGGAAGCAGCCTGTCTGGCAACTAACCTGTATGGGACCGAAAGTGTTTATTGAGCTCTCCAGAGGAAATAAAACTTTTTTCACAAATGCCACAGATATATGGCTTCTCTCCTAAAGGAAACACAAGTAGTTTATTAGTTCAGTATATAAGCCAGGATAGCCAAAAGAACAAATCAGAATAAAGCAGAGGGAACGTCTAATGGGAGAAAGAGCTCCCTAAACTGGAATCAAAGGGAAAAAAACATGAGTAAAGAGCTGGATGACAACTCTGGAGGTAACTCCAACCTACAGATTTCCAGGTCATTACCTACATCCAGCCCCTTTGCCAGAAGTGCTCCCTTACCAGGCCTGCTGTGGTGCCACAGGACTCTGTTTCCCCTTACCTGTGTGTTTTCGGGAATGGGTAATGAGAGAACTGGAGACAGCAAAGGCTTTTCCACAGCTGTCACACACATAGGGCTTCTCCCCTGTGTGGCGGCGCACGTGGTAGGTGAGTGTGCTGGCCTGAGCAAACCGCTGGCCACAGCGATCACACACATATGGCTTCTCGCCACTGTGCTTCCTGCGAATGAACGAAGACGAACATCAGTGATCCTGGGCAGGAAGGAAGCAACACTTGGCACCAACTCACTCTCCTCCATTAGCACTTTACCCCCAAATTCTCTGAACTACAAAAAAGTATAGACCCTGCACACATGACATGCACCAATTATTTCTAACACAGAAATGTAATTCCTGCTCCTGCCCAAAATACAAAAAGCCGCATGAAAATAGCAGTGAGCTGCAAGAACTGTTCTGTTCCACTTCCCACCCAGGAACATTCCTCTCTGGTGCTACAAGCAATTTAAAACAAACCCACATCACTGCCATTAGGATACCAGTGAATAGAATGTCAGATTCGTAAATCACAAACTGCTTCCCTCAGGAGCGGGTACACAGATGTAATTATTCTGTTCCGCAACGCGAGGGAAGACCCATGAGAAAAGAAACAGAAATGACCAAATGATGTGAAAGTGTAACTCTTGCTCGCACTGGAGTAAGTTATTCTGTTCAAATAAACACATGGATAAGCATTTGCAAGATCTCAGTTTTGCCCACCTGGCATGAATCTTCAGATTGCTTGAAGTCGCAAACTGCAGGTTGCACACATCACATTTGTATGGTTTCTCTTCTCCGTGGTGCATCCGACTGTGGAACACTAACTGGCACTTCTGAGCAAAGCCTTTGTCGCAGAGTTCACATTTGTATGGCTTCTCCCCTGGTGAAAAATAAAACCCTTGTGCTCTCTGCGTTTGCATAAGAAAGCTTTCCAGCTCAGGTGTCTGTTCTAATACTTTTTAAAAGTAACACCTTGGAACATCCCATAATCAGTCCACTGAAGCGGAATGTGCCAGGAATACAGTGGATAACAGGCTATTTTTTAACACATAACCTTTTGGGAAAAAAAGTAATACTATTTTTTAATAGTGCCATTTCCCCCACATTATTTTCGGACGCTGCTACTGCATTTTCAGCCTTTTTACTAGTTCTGTCTATTCATAATTCTGAATATTCAAGATGAACGAGCAGTGAATCATCTGCCTTTTCTTGCCTGTCAAACAGCAATAGTCCTAATAGTACAGCCTAGTGCTCCCTAATTTCTCATTGGTATCTGCTGTAGAGAGCTGCAGGTACTTCTCTGACTACTCGTGTTCTCTTTGTTCTCAAGAGTGTCACAGAATGGATTGCACAATGCTGCAGAGTCTTAGATGACAGTGTAAAACAGCCTATCCCTGCATTACTGTGGCAGTACACAATCAAATCAAGAACTCAACTATTCTTAAGTATATTATGTACACGAGAACTTCAAAAATAAAAGTATTAGACATCTAGCCTGCCATCTAGCAACTCACACTGTGAAATTCCCTACCTACTCAGGCAAAAATTCGCAGTACAATACTCTCAAAAGCAGAAAATGCATCTGACATTCCTACCATGACACTGTCCCTGGATACTGCTCGCAAGCTCTGTCTCCTATATGAATCTTTGATTAGTTACTGGCTGACAGTATCTGAAATTCCCTCCCTTGGTTACAGAAAGAGCACAGCGTTCTGCATCTGTACCTCAGTACATCCTAACATCACCTCTTTACGACTTCATGGCTTCGTGGAAAGAGCTCCTCTGCTGGCCTCTACTCAGAGCTTTCCAAAGGGGAAACCGAGCAAAAGTAAGTAAGTTTTTATCTGATTCACTGTTACTTCAGAATTCTCAATGCTGGTCACAGAAGGAAGAAAACTCCACAAACCAGGTCCCTCCACTGCTCACTGGGCTAAGCATGGCAGCAATGGCCTTAAGAACAAACTGACCCAGTATCAAGTCTTCCATCTCCACGGAAAAATACAGGCACAGCACTTCTCCCACAAGTCCCAGGCTCCAGCAACTTGTTGTTCATACTCTCTGAAAGTCAGACACGTTGTCTTAACGTTTAAGCGTTCGCAATTCATTTCGCTTTGATGCTTTGTTCAGTAGCTCTTGATACAACACAAACTTCTGGGAATTCTTTCTTGAATGCAGAGACCATAACACCATCATACATTTCAGCTGCATGTTTTACTAAATAAACCCCCAAGTGCTGTAGTACTTCAGCCACCTCCCCTACCCTATGTGAAGGCCCTGCGGGAGAAGTTACCTACTTGTCACAAGATTGCATTTTCCCCCACTTTTGTTACCAAATGTGTATTAGAATTAGAAGTTTTAAAAAAGCAACAAAAACCCTGGTATCTAGTACAATGAGTTTTCCATGTTCTACTGGCACTGGAAAACCGGAGGTTTTGGCACTCCCTCACTCTGCAAAATTAAAGGGCAGCCAGCTCTTCCAAGTCTTTCCAGAAATCAGTCATCTCTGAGGGTCGTTACCCTTCCTGATTTCAACAAGAATGTGTTTCCACTCTCTGAAGAGCTTGCTGTATACGACAGCAGCAGTACTTTATCTTGCATTGCTTTCATTGAGCTGTTTCCAGTTTACATTTTAGCTTTCTTGCATTGTTTTAAAAACAGGCACAATTGTTTGGGTTGTATGGGATGTTCCAGTGCACAACAAACCAAAATAAGGCATATTTATATTACTTCATGAGGATTATATGCAAGGAGAGACAAACTGAAGTAATTTAGTATAGATTCACATGCTGGTATGACTTTGCGTTTAAAGTTAAAGTACAATTTGCTATGTACTTGGCATCACCAACAGAAAAGCTGGAGCTTTCTCACTTACTGAAAGTTCTGCTAAAAGTTTCCAAAAGTTGTTTACAGAGGTGACAGTGCGTTCAGACTTTGTAAAAGAACCGTACAAGCAGAGTTAAATTGAACTACTGTATTGAGTCTAACAAAACAGTTCAAGCTGACCTTGGTCATGAGACAACAAAAAGTGTCTTAAGGAGAAATAATAATTATCGAAGAGTAAAGAACGGTTTAATTCAAAGGCTGTTTAACCTCTGATAGTTCTGACAAACATTAATAGAACCCTACCTAATTCTGTTTGTAGATTGCCTCAACAAGAGGTACTTTCAGAATGTGGCTGGATATTGTATCTAAGGATATTCATCAGCAGAGAGAATGGAAGAAGCATATATTTCAATAATTTTTATATAATAATTCAATGGTAAATTGAAGTCATACAATTAAATCTTTGTAAATACTGAGAGTATAGACTAAAGATGGTTTAAGCATATGAATAAATGACCATGCTTTCCTTTGCCCAGGTCCCTGTATTCAGCTTAACACACCCAAGGGGGGGAAAGTAATTTTATGCAAAAGAAGTTCGTAAACGAACCCCAGGCAATGCTAAACGAACCCCAGGCAATGCTAAACTTCTGATGTGGGAGCCAGAGAGAACAGCTCTGGGTCTTGGTCCCATGTTCGGTGACTTTGACCTGCTCGGTGGGTAAGATCCGGTCCCTCTTCAAGCAAGAATTCTATGTTGTGTGGCCTTTGCATAGAGAGCTGGAAGGTGACATTCACCTTATGCATTTATAGCTTTCAGGTTGCAGAGGAGTGTTTGTAACTTGGGCATAATAGTATCTTGAAATTAATCTTTATTAATTAATATTTTAATGTGTGTATATTCATGTCTAGCCGCAGTTATTGGGACAGTCTTACAAACCCTCAAATCCATACAAAAACCCCCAGTTGTCAGAATGTTTGGCGTCATGTGTAGTTCCCAGTTGTTTCAGACATAAAAATGATAGTGGTTCAAGAGGAGAAGAGCCTTTTTTCTAACTCACTTTGGTCAATCGAATGTTGTGTTTCAGAGTTCAACAGGATAAGCTGCTCCCCTGTGCTTGGTGGAGTCTGTGGTTTCTACACCTTATCTGTGCGCTGAAGGGCTGTTGGATGTGCTTTTGCTAATCTCTTTTCCAGCGGTAGATGGCAGTAGTCATTCATTTGTAAAACGGGAGAGTAGAACTCGGTGCATATTACAGGATGTGATGTGCAAGTAAAATCATTCCTGGGTAGGAATGTAATTGAAACTATTTGTAAAAACTTCTCCCTTTTTTGAGTACAGGTAAACTGCCATTGAATAGAAAGCTTTGTGATTTAAATAAATTTATATATATTTTTAGAAGCCAGTTTAAAGCAAAAATTTTGAAAGATGCTATTTAAGCTTCCCAGGAAAGTACTATAATGAATTGTCATTCCTATGTGAAAGGGCTTTTCGAAATGCATTTTTTTCAAGTGATTAAGGAATGGTGGTTAACACTAGCTTTTCTTATTCCTTTTCAAGTTTGCTTAAAATGGTAGCAATTTCAGCTTATGTTTGGTTGAGAAACGAATTAAAGCATCTTTACACAAATGAAAGAGTTTTATTTCCTACCTATAAGCTTTAGGATTCACCTTGACCGCTTGCAAATAGTGTCAGAGATCAGCATTTGCATCTTCGATTTCAATTTTGCCTCTAAAAATGCATTGTGTAATTTGAAACCAGATGTGCAAATGTCACCCATTCTAGTATTCAGCAGTGTGTTGTAGGATAAATTGTTTTCTACGTTTCTCATTTATTAAAGAAATGATTGTTTGCTTTTGTGGGATATATATTTTGCTTCCCAAAAGTGAACTTGGGAGTTATGTGTGAGGAAGGTAGTCATCTGTAACAAAATTATAACCAAGTCACAAGACTTTTGGGAATTTTACAGCTGCAAACCAAAGTTCTCATGCATTATCATGGCATTCTGTTTTGCAGTGATAACAAGTTTAAAGGCTAGAATTTCTCTGTTTTTATTGAAAAGATAATCAGACTTTTGTACATTAATGATGGAATATTGGCAGCTGTGATAATTTAGTAGAATTTTTTTTAGTGATGCAATTAGTATTTTAATAAGGTTGTTTCTTGTTACTGTATTGGTATTATCTGAATTGTACAGTTGGACACTTCACTGTGCTCTATGGGGGACAAAATAAGGAAGAAAGGATAGAAACAGACTAAAACAAAGTGACAAAGGGGATTTGGTCCGAAGACTGCTGCTGACTCCAGATGTGCTATTCTGAGCCTTTTGGGTTCTTCATCTGTGAAATGGCAATAACGATACTGACCTCCTGTTAATGTTGTGGATAAGCAGTGCTAAGCCATATTATCCCCTGCTCCTGTTGCCCTGGGCAGTAGACCCATGGAGCTGTATTGTTTTCGGAGAGGCCAGGTTCTTCACACATAAAACTGTCTTCTAGGTTGCAACTTTCAGGATGGGGAAAATTTACCAAGTCCACATGCTTAAACCTTTTCTATCCTGTTCAGCCTCTGAGCCTCCTAAAGAGCAAAATTCCATCACTTCTTTCATCACTTTAGTATTCCTTTAAACAACTGTATCATGGGATCTATTGTACTTAGCTATAGTATGCCTACCATATAGTCCATGTTTTTCATCACAGGAAGCAGCTTGAACTGCTTATAACACATGGAGTACACATTTGTCTTGTTTTAGAACAGCTATATATCGTTCAGCTGGCTTTACAGCCTCTTCTGTGTCTAAAGATATGTATGTTTAAGTATAATCCTGAAGTTGTAATCTTCTGCATCTTTAGCCCACACTCTAGTTAACATTTCATACTATGCTCCTCCAGGCAGCTTTGAACAACCTTAGTTTGACAATTAAGGGGGTGAGCTGGCAAAACTTCTAATTTCTCTCCCTTTCCTTTTGCTCTTATCTCGTATTTTCTAAGATACACATCTTTATCTACACATTTCCAAGAAGGTGTTCAGTTAATAACTCAGACAAGTCAGAGCCGATAGGATCTTTTCGTGTATTAATTTAACTCTTCCTTTCAAACAGAGTGACAGTAAATCACTGTTTTCATGTTTTCTCTATTTATTCTGGCTGGATTTTTTTACTGAAGTTGCATGCTGTAGCCCTTTGATTCTGTTCCCAAGAGATTATTGGGGGTTACAGTAGTGGGGTTCTCACTGATGTGTTCAATAGCACTTCTGTATTAATGTTGTTTTTAGATTGGTTTTATTTATAGCAAAAAGTAAACCCACAGACTTGGTCCTACCAGATACAGAAATATTAGGTGTTTTTTTACTCAGCTTCTCATGTGTGTCTCTGTTTTTTTTTTTTCTGACAACGAGAAAGATGCAACACAGCTGATGAGTACAACAAAATTAATTTTTATTGGAGGCAATCACAAGACTTGTTCAAAGGCAGAGGTTCATTTGTCTGTGCTAGTCATTTAGCAGTTACAGCGAGCAGTGTTTTTTTATTAGACATGAGTGACAATATGTTTAGTTTCCATCTGTGTTGGTCTTGCAGCAGGTTTAAACTTGTGATAACAGCTAAGTTGAATTGGTATTATAAAAATTCCTCTTGACTCTTGTTGACAGTTTAAATGCATCTGGTCCTGAGAAGAATCTACATCACTGTCAATGCAAGCTGGAAGATAGAGTAAACCACAGTCACTCTAAGCTAGGACTGGAGATGGGGAGACCCATCTCCACAGAACAGCAGGTTGTTTAGTGAGCATGAGGTGAATGAATTTTACTGAGAAAATAGGTAACCAACTAGCTTAACCGTGAAGTTCTGTACTGAAAAAAAGTCTTTACAATCTGTCTCAGGGAGTCTTTTCTGTTTTGTTTATTAGAGGTAAAGATGATTTTTGTTTTTAATACAAAATAGTGTGATGAAATATTTTACAAATTTGTATGGCTTATAAATCAGTGTTCTAATTGCATTCAGAGAGCAGCAACTGTGAATCTGAAAATATCCAAATGGATGGGAAATCCTGGAAAATGACAAGTGGACTTTTGCTCCTGATTTTCCTTGTGAAAGCATAAGAACCTTTTTCTGTGAGCAATTTGCCTGAACTAAAGGTATAGAATATACATGTAATGTTATCTAGTACAGAAATTGTTATGTAGTACAGAAAAAAATTACCCATTAATCAACTTTTCAGAATCATCCATTTTTCTACCAAGTTGATTTATCATTCCCCAATCAAAGAATTTTCCATACTGATTTTTTTTTTTCTTGGGAGTGTCATTTTTAATGTAGCAGACTTGTATCACCAGGACACAAAGTTGGTTTACGTCCAGTGGGAATCATAAACACATGTGGACTAATAGTTAAATTGCTGATTCTGTGATTAATATTGACCATTGTTTTAGTTGTCAATCTTTTTCATGGAAATCTTGTAGGTATAAAGTCCAAGTTTAATATAGGGATACTGCAGTTCTGAAATATTTCCAGCATTTTTCTTCTATTTTCAAGTTTGACTCGGCAGTACCCCTGAAACAGATGACATGTAAAGCTGCAGATGACTTGCTTGCAAGCCTGCTGTGTCACAGGGCTTGGCTACAGCACGGTAATGTTAAAATCCTTCAAAATATAGTTCAGTCTTATAATATAAGACAGTTCAAATCATGCTTTAAGTGTGTTTCTCGACTGTAAGTTCTGGCCAGGTGTTTCAGATAGTTCAGGAATACAGATTAAAGAAAAAATCATTGCAAGAAGGAAGAATACTTAAAAAGGCGAGAGCCTACCTTCTTGAACCCAAGTCCTGCAATACATTTTTCCCTTTTTTTTGTTTTAGTGAGGGCTTCAAGTGTTTTCCATCTTAACATGTGTGCAAGGTAAAATGTGCTGTTTAAATGAGACCTTTATAGTAAATAAGAGGTATGTAAGTTCATTGGTTGAAGACTTGAGAACCAGATTTGTAATCCAAAGGAGATGCAGTTGAACACTCATTGGTAGAAAGATGGGTATCAGGCTGTCTACAGATTCCTAAGGACCGTGTACTGCTTGCCAAGGAAATATACATATTGACAGTGTTCCTTAAAGGCATGCTTCAAGGGCAAAATTAAAACATTTCCATAGGGTGTAGCCATCAGTCACCAGAAGGATGTTCTCATACAGCAAGTACAACACGGCATAGCTTTCCAGTGACCTTAACACACCAGCCAACATAGGAGCTGCTATAGTAATTACAGATTACATTAAGTATCAAGTAAAAGCCAACAGCCAACTACTAGGCAAACCTTTTATGCATTATTAAAATCATATCCTTCCCAGAAGATTCAGACTAATAAAATTGAATTCAATAATGCAATCAGTAAAAAGCAGGTTTAAAAAAAAAAAATCTCCTTTGTTGAGAATGTCCCAGGAAATCCTGTGTTTTATATAATGCCTAATATACATAAGTGTGGAAATAATCCCTCAGGTATATTAACAGTTTCAGTTGCACATTCTCTGAGATTGCCTTGAATTGTACATAATTATATTTTATTAAGAAATAATTGTTATGTATCAAGTGTGCATTGCGCTTAAAGATTAAAGACTGAGGTTACCTAGTATTTCATTAATTAAAATATAGACAATCTTAGAAAGTATGAAATTGGAGGGGTTGTTCTTACATATCAAGAAGCTACTTCTCCTTCCTGAGCAACTGACTGAGACTGTTTGTTACAGTCTCTGGAAAAGAAAAAATAGGGGTTTGACATGAAAAAGGAGGAAGGAAAAACCACTTTTTACTTAAGGAGACCAGAGTTCACTGCTAACACTTCTGATAAATCACTTATCACTGAATATATCATGTATTGGGTCACTGTAAAGGAGCCCTACTGGGTCTGACTTTCAGACCAAAAGTTTCTGAAAACTTGGCATTTTCAGGAATTGTCAGAATAAGATTTTTTTTTCCTGTATTGTCCAAGGGAGTATGTTTTATTATATAGTAGAACCTGGGTTCCCTGCGTCTGAGAACTGACACTGGACAGTCTTTGAGTTTTAAAACAAGGTATATGCTATTCCCATGTATCATACATAAAATTTAGAAAAAAAGTTAATATTGAACAATATTCTACCATTTGGTTAGTTCTTTGTTTCTGTGAGCCTGAAGGGTCCAAGACCTGTCTGTAAAGCTGTCAGCAGCTGAGTCGAGAATGCACCAAACATCTAGAACATGGTTCAAAGCAGAATGTGGTGCCAATTCTCTGAGTTAAGTGGTAAACCAGTTAAATAAGGCCAGGATGAATCAGTTTCATGACAATGTGTTATACACACCGAACATCACAGTTGCAAAAATCTAGCTCTTCAATCATTAGCTGGCACAGTGGTACAAGAGCCCAGCCCCAGCCATGCCTAAATGAGGAATTCCAAGTTTACTTTTCTTCAGCTCTCTCAAACAGATAAGAAATGTAGCAACTTTTGTGCGTTAGGTCACAGCTCTTACCTAAAGCAAGAAGTGCTGCCTAGTCTGTTCCTATTGAAAAGCATGAAAATACTGCTTCCAGTAGGAGTTAACTCAGAGTTTGTCATTCTTAATTTAGGCAGTTTGTTAGCTATTCCAGATCCGGATGTAGTCTTAGTTATGGCTTTTGAATCAAAGTTGCCCTAATAAATTCTATTTTTACTTTTTAAAAGTCAGATTGCTTATTTAAAAACCAAAGTGTAGGTTCCTATTTTTTTAAAAAACAAACCCAAGTCTCTTCCCCCCCTGACCTGTGTCTTTATTGTTTGCTGTCTCAGAAAACTCTTGCCTGAAGCAGAAAATGGATCAAGGAGTAGCAGTACAGCAGGCCAAAGACAGCCCCTGTGCCGGTCTGGTGCAAGAGTTGGAGGTGTGCCTACTGAAACTGGGGCTGAATTTGGTCCTCTATCTTCGCTGTGTGAGTAGGGATTCTGTTTCAGTACTTCAGAGGCGCCCGAGAAAACTTTGTAATTGATGTTTTCCACTCATTTTCTTTCTCTGCTGGTTCTGTATTTTGGTTGAGTCATGTTTCCCCAGCTTTCAGATGTATGCTCGAATGCTGGAAAAACTCACTCTCATGCATAATGAAAGAGGAAAAGTTACAGAGGAGGAATTTATTGGCTGGAGTCTCCATTCCTGCTCTATATCTTGCTCTACAAGCTCCCACAGCAAGTGAGCAGTAGAGCCAAGAATAGAACACCGTTTCACCGACACCCAGTCCAGTGCCTTAACCCCTGCCTCCCATGAGAAATTTTGTTTAGGTTTTCTGTACGGTGCAAAGATAAGATCACACTTTATTTTGGTGCATAAATTGATCTCTAGGGTGAATGAATAAGGTTGGGAAATAGCCAGAGAATAGCACAATGTAAATAGTGAGAAGTAAGGAGGTTATATATAGAACTCTATAGCTTCTCAGACTGCTGTGTGTCTAGATAGAATTGATTAAAAATTATGTGAAGTATTCAAGTTCTTTCCAGTTTGTTTTGAGCACAAAAGGTCTTCTTCAGAGTTCTTCTTCTTCTGCTCAGCTGGGTTTTCTTTGAGAGCAAGCAATGAAGGTTCCTGCTATTCCACTCTAGCAGTACTTGGTTTGTTGGGATAATCGCAGGTGTTGTGTTGCCTGTTTGGGGACAGCAAATGAATTTGGAAAAAGATGGGAGTTAGCGTGGATTGATAAATGCATTCTAACTGCAAAGCATAGCTGTTGTTACAGACTGAGTATAATAAGGAGTAGCATGTATAAACTTAGCATGGGGATGTTAATAAGAAACATTTAAATGCATCCAGTACTCACAATTGATAAAGAGTGGTCTCTGGAAGTGCTGACTCAGCACCCCTGACTTCCAAAACAGCCACTCCTCTAAGTTCGGTTAAGCAAGTGTACGCTCTCCAGAATACCCAGCTGCGCCAAACTGACAGCGTGACTCATGTTATCCTTTGGTTTGGTGTCCACCAAACTTTCCATGAGAGGCATGACTGCATTTGTGCTGTGTTAGCCAGCTCCTTTTCAGGATTTCTCCTGCAGACAGACTGAGTTTTGACAAATCAGGGAGTTACCATCTTGTACTTAATTTCAGCCAACATAAGAACTTCTTTTCCTTTCCCAACATGTGAACAAGAAGCAAGCGCTAAGTGCCACAGGTGAAAGCTGTATTCCACCCCACTTTTAAAAGCATATAGGTTTGAATAGTAAATACTTGTGAAAGATTTATTTCCAAAATCTCTTCACACATCATGAATGAGTGTGTATGTATATGCAGGGAATAGAGACTGCTGTGAAAGGCTAGAAAAGAGATCACGGCAGCTTTCTCTCTGTGTTCTGTAGCCATGCTCGTTGCTTTAATGCAGCTTTTGCAGTTCAAACTGCTGAAATGCATTGGAAAATACCCCTGTGTTATTTTAGGCACTTAGCAGTGAGGATGCACAAACAAGTTGCATGACATTACAGCACCACTTCCACTCATGACAAAATAAAGCATTTGCCTTGCTCACTGGCTAGAAATGATTGGGAATTGTTCAGTAGTGCTTAATGTTTGGAAACTCTTTATTTCTCACCACTGAAACATTTTGTGGTAACATGCCAGTTTCAGTGAAACTTCTGTAATAAAAAGTTTGTGTTCAGGCTAGAATGTAGAGGGAGTGTGCTCTAACCCTAATCCGCCTGTCTGAGAAGAAGGATTTAACCCCCCAAAGTCTTCACATTCCAGGAGAGCCCTGGTTATGGCTTATGATGTCGTTAGACTTTTCCTGTGCTTTTGTAAAAACAAACAACAAACCCCAAACAACAAAGAAATCCTAAGTTCATCTTGTTGCAATTGGGAAGGCTTTTGAAATTTTGTAATTATTTCTGGGATGGGAAAAATTCTCTTTCAGCTTTGCACCTCACCAGTCCATCATGAACTTTGCATCTGAGATTTTCCTCTTGATGAATGAGCTCTCAGCCATAAAGACTGCTGTGAGCTAGGCTCAAGGACTTTCCTGAAAAATGAAAACCAAAAGGCTAAACCACAGTTACCTTAGGAAATGTGAGAAAGGAGAAAAATGAGATCTTCGCCTCTGCTTTAGGGTTTTGTGTTCATTCTTCAGCCAGTCTCCTACTTCAGGTGCTGGCTGCTCTTGCTCAGACATGAGATGGGGGTAGAGCATCACGGTGTTATCAGGGAGGGTCTCCTGGATTCAGAGCTGCCCTGGCTTGTGGCATCCCCAGGCACTGGCAGGCTCTGATGGCTCTGCTGTAACCGATCCCTTTATGGATGCTGTGTCTGCTGCACTAAGGGAAACTGCAAATTGACTTGGCTTGTCACCTTAATGGGCTTTGTTGGTTACTACAGTTAGAAATGCCAGCTACAGTGTAAAATAAACAAATGGAAATTTCATCTGTTCTTTCTGGAACCTGATGTCTATTGTTATTTAATGCTTGCTGCAGTTGTGGCTGTAATTTTTTTTGTTTGCTTTGGTCATTATCTTTGTAACAACTGAAAGAGCTGAATTTTGACTTCAGCTAAGTGTGAGATGACTACTGTTTGTACTCTGCCTTCTTCCAGGCAGCAGATATCAAAAGGCTGCTCCTCTAGGCTGCATTGCTGTCAGAGAACTTGGTGATGTGTTTACATGGTGATGTATCAAAGTGAAAAAATAAATCTTAACAAATCACTACTCAGTATGTGCATCCTCCTCTGGGAAGATGCTGGGGGGAAAAATGGTTGGACATCTGTTTAGTGTGCTATTAGACTGTGCATATATTCTGGTGATGAGTGCAGAATGAAACAATATAGAAAAGCAAAGAGGAATATTTCAGAAAGTTTTACAAAGATGTTTTGGAAAAGGACTGTTTGGTAGTCAAAGTATCATGACACTGTGCTTGATGGCTCTTGTCTAGAACCTCAGGGCTTTAATATATGTTGTGTTTAAGTGTGATTGAAATCTTTTGGGATTCCGTATCTAGCAGAAAGTTCTGAGCAATGGTATCTGTACTTGTGTTCTGAGCAGAAGTCTCAACATAAAAAAGAACAAGGGAGTAATTCCTATCTGATATGGAAGGAATTGAACACACTCGACTTCTGTCAGCTGTAAGTGCTGTCTGTAGATGCCCTGTATTGATGAAAGGTGTTGGATGATATGCGCTTTCATAGAAGGCTCCACAAATTGAAACAGCAGTGCTCTAACATTCTTCCTTCTAAAGTCTCTTAGCAATAGCTATCAAATCAGCTACAAATACAGTTGTATAAAATGTGTCCATGCATTCCCTCTTTAATACTAATGGATCCTGTGCAAAAAGTAATTTGAAAATACCTTCCAAAGAGAGCAAATGTGGTTTGTTCTCAGCCAAGGTGGAAGCCTTAAACAGAACTCCCAGTGAAGGACTGCAAGAGAGCAGATACTTGCTGGGCACTGGAGGGCAAAGGCAGCAAAAAGAAATCTCTTTTTTTTTGGAAATATTTTTGTGGGTACCTCAAATTTGCTTCTGACAAACTTTTAATGTCACTTTTTATTTTAAGAAATTGAAAGCATTTTTCAGTTCTACATAGTTTTTACTGTGTCTTTGAACTGTGAACCTTACCGTTATGATTCAGCAGGGACTGGAGGATGGGGGTTTTTGGTTTGGTGCAATAAACATGCTCTAACTAGCCATCACTTTTGGTTCCCTGCTCTCATAACTCTTGTTCTTTATGTGATGCTATTTGCGTCTCAGCTACAGCAGGCATCAAATAAGATGTTTAATTAAAAATGTTAACACAGGTCCAATTTAAGATCAAAGATGACATGCTATCAGAGATCCAGAACCTTGATGCCACAATAATGGGTACCTTAGAAATAGTCAGATGGGTTAGATTAGATAGTAATTTATTATAGCTTGTTTCCTTTTTCTCAGTACTCATTCTGGAGACCGTAACCTGATGGAAGTTTTAAGAAACAGGAATTTTAAAAGTGAAAAGTAAAAGGCTTTCAGTTTAAACAAAACTGATCAAAAAACGATGGAAGGAAGAAAATGAGACCTTTAGAATATATATGATCAAAAGCACAATAAACATTGACTGGGAGTGTAATCCTGAATGCTAGCATAAATTTGTTTGTTGTAACAAAGATTCAGTCTAATTTGATCTTTGAATGTATTATTGCCAGAAACAGTAGAATTTACAGGCACTAATGTGTTGGTTACTCTTAAAATCCTGCTGTAACTATTGATGCTGATGGTGTCTCCCACTGAAAAGACCATTTTAATTATCACTGTCATCCATCTCAGTGAAGTCTCTGTGTGTGTATTATTTACAGATCATGCTTTAAAATACTAAATAAGTTGTGCACTGAGACGGGAACAAGAGATAAAATTATGCTACATTGCCAGCAGAACACGACAACAGGGCGTGAATTTGAGCTCTTGTGAGTTAAGAGCTTGTGATACAACCCTCCGAAGAAAGCAGAGGCTAAGTTAGTTTGTTACATGGCAGCGCGTCTGCATAGGTACTGCTCCCATCTCACAGGATATTAATGACCTCTGAAAAGATGTGAGAACCCTCCACTTATAATGTAGCCTGTGGTAGTTAATGGAACCATTAAATAATAGATAGGTAGTTAATAAGCTTATGTAAGCGATGTGGGTTTACCTGTTTACTTTTGTTTCACTTCTGAATGACTTTGATTTTAGATGAAGTAATCTGAATGGCTATTTGGTGGACAACAGTATTTAATTTTTTTTTATTGTTTCACACTTAGAAATTATTCTAACAGCTCTTCCGGCTGATAAATCATAACTAGGTTGGTTTCTAATGCATTTGAACTACCAGCCAGTATGTGCAGAATGTTATCAGTTTTCATGTGCTACAGATAGGGGAGGTGGAAAAGTGGTTTTAAAATGGTGTTGAGCTACTGCAAAGATTTTCCATTTGCTTCTCAGCCATTGCTGTTGTGCAATCTCAGGGCTACTGCACTCAAGTGGTAGAGGGTACACTGCCAGGAGGGACACTCTGCAAAGCTTCCTTTGACACCGATGGAACCCAAAAAGCTCTGAACTGGCCAAAGTGCTGTGATTCCCCCAGACTGACAAAGGAGCAGAACCGCGGCTCCTGCTTGCCAACCCCAGCCATCTTTCTCCAAAAAGACTTTAAATGACTTTCAGGTTTTCTTTTTCTTCTTACCCCAAAGTGGCTTTGGAAACATGTCAGGAATGCAAATAAATGTATAAAAGAGTCAGTCTAATCGGGTGTACAGTTCTCAGAACTTCATTACTCTTCGTTATCTGAAAAACTGCAAATAAGAAAGTGAACGCCAGCAGGGCAGAGATGCATTGTCACATTGCGAATTTCGTGTTAGGAGAGATATTTGTGAATGCTAAGAGAAAGCTAGGATCCAAAATTCAGTGTGTGGGTTCAGTCTTGTGAAGGGATGCTATTTTTAGAAACGAACTAAATTGAAAAAGCCTTATTTTCCATGCAAATGGACATCTTGTTTAAATTCAGAGGCAAAAAAACCCTGGGGTTAAGTGTAAGACCCACAACTCAATTTGCATGTTGAGGAATTCAGACTGTAACAGAAGCTTTGTCATGTTAAGGTGAGGTCTTTCCTGTGGCTGTTCAAGTGGGCTCTAAAGACTTTTTAACATGTAGCAGGATATTAAGGGGGGGAAGGTCTGACTTACATCCCTTTTTTTCAGACCCACTTCTGCAGGTTTCAGCACACTTTCCATGTCTCGCCCGCGGGATGTTGCTGAGGGCGGGATAGGTGCCCAATTGCCTACACACGATTTCATCAGGAAAGGTATATGATTTATTGCCCTGTAAAGGGTTTTGACATGAAGCCTGTGAAAAGCACTATACAAATGCCAATACAATATAAAACGTCACACAAATACTTTACTCATTAATTCTGACCCTGTGCTTTTGTACTGGAGAGAAATGGGAGTGAAATATGAATGTGTTCCTTATGCTTTAAAGGGAAAAATGGGTTTGTGGATTTGATAAAGGCTGATGTGTTAACCTGCCTTTGCGGTTCCTTTAAAGACAAGCAGCAAGAAGCCCATTCTCTG
>NW_026900647.1:0-1780 GCF_033783945.1 Neopsephotus bourkii
TGTTGCAATAGTAATCCTGCTCAGTACGAGAGGAACCGCAGGTTCAGACCCCTGGTGCGTGCGCTTGGCTGAGGAGCCACTGGCGCGAGGCTACCATCTGCGGGCTTATGACTGAACGCCTCTAAGTCAGAATCCCGCCTAGACGTAGCGATACCGCAGCGCCGCCGGCGCCTCGGTGGGCTCGCGATAGGCGGCCGCCCGCCCCCCCCCGGGGCGGGCCCGGTGCGGAGCGCCGCTCGTGGTCGGGTTCAGATCCCCGAATCCGGAGTGGCGGAGACGGGCGCCGCGAGGCGCCCAGTACGGCGACAACAACGACAACGAAGACGAGGATGGACGGGGAATGGGAGCCCCCCGTGATCCAGAACCCCGAGTACAAGGGCGAGTGGCGGCCGCGGCAGATCGACAACCCCGCCTACAAGGGGAAATGGGTGCACCCCGAGATCGACAACCCCGACTACAGCCCCGCCCCCTTGCTCTACGCCTACGACAGCTTCGGGGTCATTGGGCTCGACCTATGGCAGGTGAAATCCGGGACCATCTTTGACAACTTCCTCATCACCGATGATGAGAAACTGGCCGAGGAGATCGGGAACGAGACCTGGGGGGCCACCAAGGACGCCGAGCGCCGCATGAAGGAGCAGCAGGACGAGGAGCAGCGGCAGCGCCAAGACGAGGAGGAGGAGCCCGAGGCCGAGGAGGCGGCGCCGCGGGACGAGCTCTGAGCGGCGCCGCGGGCCCGGCCCCGGTCTCTGTGAGACCCCTTTGGACTCTTTTCTACGGCCGCCGCCGCCGCCGCGTTTAGGGGGGAACTGGGAGGGTAAAAGAATGCCTCCTTCACAGGTTGACCACCCGAGAAGGAGAAAGAATATGTGTAATTGCTAAGCATTTCTATTATATACCTCCCAAAGTATAAAGGTGGTGACCATACTGGGAACATAAACCAGATAAGTTTCATGATCAATAATTCTATTGTGTTACAAGTCATCATCATAAAGTACACTGAGACAAGAACTTTAGCCCAAGCCCCACACTTGAAAAACACTAATACAGCAAATACCAGATCTAAGTAAATTACAACATTCTGAAGCTGTGAGATCAAGAGAAACAACTTTGAGAGCCAATAAATCAGCATTGTGATGAGTGACTATTAATCCGGTCAGATCTGTTGTTATCTCAGCCCCTTCGTGCCCCACGTTGGGCGCCAAAAAGAACTGTCGTGGTTTAACCCAACCAAACAGCTTGTTCACTTACTCCCAGTGAGTGGTGCCAGGCGTTAGTCCGCCCCCCCCCCTTCCCCAGGGGCTGCCGCCCCCTTTCCCCGCTCCCAGAGGGGTGGGGAGGAGAATCGAAGGAATGCAACTCCCACGGGCTGAGATAAGAACAGTCTAGCAACTAGTGTACAATACGAATCACCACTGCTACCACCAACGACAACAATGATAAGAGAAAACAGCAAAGGAAAGGAGTACAATACCACGCGCCGAACCACCAGTCCGACCCGGCCGACCCCCTCTCCTTCCGGGTCCCTCCCAGTTCCCCCCTCGGCATGACGTGCTGTGGTATGGAATACCTCTTTGGTCAGTTTGGGTCAGGTGTCCTGTCTCTGCTTCCTCCCGGCCTCCCCTCCTCCCTGGCAGAGCATGAGACTCACAAAGTCCTTGGCCAAACCAAAACATCATTTTTATCAGCTTTGTTCCCAGCCCGAAAGTCAAAACACAGCACTGCACCAGCTACCAAGAAGGAGAAAAAATGACTGCTGCTGCTAAACCCAGGACAGACA
>NW_026900648.1:0-1795 GCF_033783945.1 Neopsephotus bourkii
ATTCGGGCCAGTATTCTTGCAAGAATTTTACCAGCAATGGAGAGCAGAGTTATACCACGGTAGTTTGAGCAGTCTGACTTGGCACCTTTTTTCTTATACAGAGTGACGATGATTGCGTCACGAAAGTCTGACGGTATTTTGCCTTGTTCCCAACAGCACACAACTAGCTCATGAAATTTAGCGTGGAGTGCTTGGCCTCCATGCTTCCATATTTCAGGTGGGACTCCGTCAACCCCAGCTGCTTTGAATTGCTGGTAAAATTCTTGCAAGAATACTATTGAACAGACTAGTACCTGCCATCGCAGAAGAACTTCTACCTGAAAGCCAGTGTGGTTTCAGGGCTAATAGAAGTACCACAGACATGGTATTTGTTCTCAGACAATTGCAATAAAAGTGTAGAGAACAGAATAAGGGGTTATACGTAACTTTCGTTGACCTCACCAAAGCTTTTGACACTGTGAGCAGGAAAGGCTTGTGGCTGATCTTAGAACGATTAGGTTGTCCTCCCAAGTTCTGAAAATGATTATTCTGTTACATGAGGATCAGCAAGGCCAAGTCAGGTATGGCGATGCACTCTCTGAGCCTTTCCCAATAACCAATGGTGTGAAACAAGGTTGCGTTCTCGCACCAACCTTATTCACAATCTTCTTCAGCATGATGCTCCAAAGGGCTACAGCAGACCTCGACGAACAAGACGGCATTTATATTCGATATCGTACCGATGGTAGCCTATTCAATCTAAGGCGACTGAAGGCCCACACTAAGACCCTAAACCATCTTGTCCGTGAACTGCTCTTTGCTGATGATGCCGCCCTTGTTGCCCACACAGAAGCAGCTCTGCAGCGTTTAACATCTTGCTTTGCGGAGGTGGCTGAGGTTTTTGGGCTGGAAGTCAGCTTGAAGAAGACAGTAGTCCTCTACCAACCTGCACTGCAAGAAGATCATCGCCATCCCCATATTACCATCGGCGAGTCAGAGCTTAAGACAGTTCAGCAGTTCAGCTATCTGGGAAGCATCATTTCCTCGGATGCCACGATCGACAAAGAGATAGACAACAGAATAGCAAAGGCATATAGAGCCTTTGGAAAACTCCATAAAAGAGTCTGGTGTAATAAACACCTGAAGAAAAGTACAAAGGTCAGTGTCTACAGAGCCATTGTATTGTCTACTCTTTTATATGGGTCTGAATCATGGGTCATCTACCGTCATCACCTGCAACTCCTGGAACGCTTTCATCAGCGCTGCCTCCGTACAATTCTAAACATCCATTGGACTGACTATGTGTCTAATGTCACTGTCCTCGAACAGGCAGGGGTCACCAGCATCGAGGCCACATTGCTGAAACTGCAGCTGCGCTGGGCAGGGCACGTCTCTAGAATGAAGGATCACCGCCTCCCCAAGATCGTGTTTTACGGTGAACTTGCCACCGGTAGCCGCAAGAGAGGTGCCCCAAACAAGAGATATAAGGACTCCCTGAAACAATACCTTAGCCTTGGCCATATTGACTACCATCAGTGGTCCACCTTGGCCTCCAGTCGGGAGACTTGGAGGCACACCATACATAATGCCGCTGACTCCTTTGAGTGCTCACGAAGAACTAGTCTCGAGGAGAAAAGGCAATGCAGGAAGAATCACGCCCCACCTGTTCCACCCAAGGAGACCTTCTGCTGTGCTTTTTGTAGCCGGATTTGCCTATCCCACATTGGCCTTCTTAGTCATCAGCGCGCTTGTAGTAAGCGTGGGTAAAAGCCCTTCCCAAATCTTCGTTCGCGAAGTCAAGCCATGATGATGATGA
>NW_026900649.1:0-18149 GCF_033783945.1 Neopsephotus bourkii
ACTATTTGTCCGGTCTCTGCAGGATGGGGATGGGGGGGTCACTGCTGTGCTGAGCTGTGTCCGGTCTCTGCAGGATGGGGATGGGGGTCACTGCTGTGCTGAGCTGTGTCCGGTCTCTGCAAGGGATGGGGGTCACTGCTGTGCTGAGCTGTGTCCGGTCTCTGCAGGGTGGGAATGGAGGGGTCACTGCTGTGCTGAGCTGTGTCCGGTCTCTGCAGGGTGGGGATGGGGGGGTTACTGCTGTGCTGAGCTGTGTCCGGTCTCTGCAGGATGGGGATGGGGGGGTCACTGCTGTGCTGAGCTGTGTCCGGTCTCTGCAGGGTGGGGATGGGGGGGTCACTGCTGTGCTGAGCTGTGTCCGGTCTCTGCAGGATGGGGATGGGGGGGTCACTGCTGTGCTGAGCTGTGTCCGGTCTCTGCAGGGTGGGGATGGGGGGGTCACTGCTGTGCTGAGCTGTGTCCGGTCTCTGCAGGGTGGGGATGGGGGGGTCACTGCTGTGCTGAGCTGTGTCCGGTCTCTGCAGGATGGGGATGGGGGGGTCACTGCTGTGCTGAGCTGTGTCCGGTCTCTGCAGGGTTAAGCTGGCTCTGGCCATGTGCTGAGCCCACCCACCACAGGGGGGCAGCAGTTTTGTCCTCCCCCTGCCCACACAAAGTCCTCTCCTTCTCCCCCCCACCCAGGTCTTTTCCACCTCTGTTCTGCCCACAAGGACCCATCTCCAGAGAGCTCCGAAGAGGTGGGTGCCTGAGGGGCACCAAGCACCCCGAGGGCCCCGCTCCCACACTTGCCCCCCACTGCTCCCCACGGGTGGGGGCACCCTGCTGTGTGGGTCACTGCTGTGCTGAGTTGTGTCCGGTCACTGCTGCACTGAGCTCCCCGTACCCCCCCATTTCACCCCGATTTTTGCTGTGCCAATAAACTTCCCCCCCCCCACCCCCCAGTGGTGTCCGGTGGGATTTCGTGACCCCAAATTTATGGGAGGGGAGGGGTGTCAAAGTCCGCCCCCCCCGGGGCCAAGATTTGGGCAGAAATAGGGATGTTTTGGGAGGGCTCACCTGGGAGGGAGCATGGGGGGGACATGGGGTCAATGGAGGGGCTCGGAGTCACCGGATCCTCCTCGGTAGCCGCCGTGGAGCGTCCGGTGGGGCCCCACCGGTGCCATCGCCCCTTTAAGGCCGCGCCCTCGGCCCCGCCCCTGCCCCGACCCGCCAGACCGGTCCGCCCCGCCCGGCCCCACCCCCTGAGGCCCCACCCCCGCCGCGACCACGCCCCCGCCCGGCCCCGCCCCCCCGGTCCCGTCCCGGCTCGAGCGGCGCAGAACGGCCCGGAACGGCCCCGGGCAGCCCGGAACGGCCCGGCCAGGCTCGGCCCGGTTCGCCCCGGTGCAGCCCGGTCGGGCTCGGTTCCGCCCGGTTCCGTTCTCTTCGGCCCGGTCCCGCTCGGCTCGGCCCGGTTCGGCCCCCCCCGGTGCAGCCCGGTTCGGTCCGGATGGTGCTGGCCGGGGCCCGAGGAGCGCCGTGAGCCCGCAGGTGTCCGCATGGCCCCCCGCGGGATGCGGCCCGGGAAGCCCTTCCTCCCCCCTCTCCTCGCCCTCTTCTTCCTCCTCGTCCTCCTCCTCCTCCTCGCTGCTACCGGTAAGGCTCGACCGGCACCGGGAGGGGGTGAACGGGACGGGACCCGGACCGGGACAGGGCCGGGAGCGGGACCCCGGGGTGTGGGCACCGGGAGCGGCAGCACCGGCGGCTCCGGGCTGCGAGACGGGACCGGGGGCGGGGACCGGGGCGGGGGCAGCGGCTGCCCCCCGGGCAGGGGGGGGGACCCGGTTACCCCGCGGTGGGGAATGAGAACAAGGGGGCACCGGTAGCCCCGGGGCTGCGGGACTCAATGGGGGACAGACGGGGGGACACGGGGACGGGATGCAGCGGGGAGGGACCAGCCCGGGAGAGGGGTGCGGGATGGGGGAGCGGGGTGCACACACGCGTGTGCAGCTCGGTGGGGTGCGTGCATGTATGTGCGCGTATGTATGTGTGCGTGTGCTCGTGTGCACACGCGTGTTTGTGTACGTGTGAGCGCTCGCGTGTGCACCTGCGGCTCCACGCACCTGTGTCCGCGTGTGCCCGTGTGCGTGTGCCCGTGCGCGTGTGCCCGTGCGTGTGCCCGCTCCCCCCCCCCGTAGCCCCCGTGCCTCAGTTTCCCCGCGGCTGCCGGACCCGTGGGAACCGGCTGGGTGCCGCGGCGTGACGTCACCACCGGGGGGTGCTGACCCCCCCATCAACCACGTCATTCATCCCCTTGGGGTACGGGGGGGGGTGTGTGTGGAATATCGGGGGCTTCGTGCAAAGAATGGGGCTGAGCCCCTCACCCCGTGTCAGGCCCGGGGGGGGGTGTGCGTGCAAACGCGTGTGTGGGGCAGACACTTGTGTGTGAAGGGGGGGGGACCCCATCTATGCCCGGGCATGTGTGTGCGGTTACACACGTGTGCCCCCCCCGGGGAGCTCCACACATGTGTTTGCCCCCCCCTCCCGGGGGGGTTTCACACGCGTGTGCACCCCAAGGGCCGACGCGCACACGCGTGTGCGGGCACATGCCAAGGGGCAGCGCTGGCCAGCGCACACGTGTGCCTGCTTGTGCCCCCCCCCACTTTAGGACCCCCGCTCCGGGACACCCCCCACCCCCCAGGGGACAGGGTCCCCCCCCCCCCCCCCCCCCCCACGGTGCCGGTCTCGCAGCGGAGCCCGTCCGGGGCGTGGGGGCCGCGGGATCCGGTTGAGCCGGTTCCCGGCTCCGTTCCCACGCGCTCGGCCCCGGTGGGTGGGGACGCCCCGCGGCGGGACCTCAGCCCGCCCCGACGGCACCGGCACCAGGCTCCCCCCCCCATCCCCATCCCCGCTTCCCTCGACGGCAGCACCGGGACCCCCCCCCCGCATCCCCCTTCCCCCGGAGCCCATCGGTGCGTGCGGGGGAAACTGAGGCCGAGCGGCGGCGGCGGCGGCCGTGACTCACGGCCGGGGAGAGCCGCAATTAGTGACTGAACCCGGGCTAATTGGCGCTAATGAGGCCGGGCCCGGCGCGGGGGGCTCCGTGCGAGGCCCCGGGGCGGCGGGGGTGGGAAGCGGCCGCAAGCCCCGGCAGCGCGCGGCATCCGCGCCGTCCGGTTGTTCCGGCCCCGCCGCTTCCCGCGGCGCCGCTGGGCGGGCCCCGCACCACGCCCCGGCCCCGCCGGCCCCGCACGGGCGCGGCTGCGGCTGCGTGAGCCCCGGTGCGCGAGTGCGTGCGAGCGGTGCTGAGCGTGCCCCGTGTGAGTGAGTGTGGGTGATGCTGAGTGTGCCCCTGTGTGTGTGTGAGTGATGCTCAGTGTGCCCTTGTGCGAGTGAATGTGAGTGAGTGATGCTGAGGGTGCCCCTGTGTGTGTGAGTGAATGTGAGTGAGTGATGCTCAGTGTGCCCCTGTGTGAGTGATGCTGGGTGTGCCCCTGTGTGAGTGAATGTGAGTGATGCTCAGGGTGCCCCTGAGTGAGTGAGTGATGCTGAATGTGCCCCTGTGTGTGTGAATGTGAGTGAGTGATGCTGAGGGTGCCCCTGTGTGTGTGTGAGTGATGCTCAGTGTGCCCCTGTGCATGAATGTGTGTGAGTGATGCTCAGTGTGCCCCTGTGTGTGTGAATGTGTGTGAGTGATGCTGAGTGTACCCCTGCAGTGTGCCCTTGTGTGAGTGAATGTGAGTGATGCTGAATGTGCCCCTGTGCATGAATGTGAGTGATGCTGAGTGTACCCCTGTGTGAGTGAATGTGAGTGATGCTCAGTGTGCCCTTGTGTGTGTGAGTGATGCTCAGTGTGCCCCTGTGTGAGTGAATGTGAGTGATGCTGGGTGCGCCCCTGTGTGTGTCAGTGATGCTGAGTATGCCCCTGTGTGAGTGAATGTGAGTGATTGATGCTGAGGGTGCCCTTGTGTGCGTGAGTGATGCTGAGTGTACCCCTGTGTGAGTGAATGTGAGTGAGCAGTGCTAGGGTGCCCTTGTGTGTGTGTGAGTGATGCTGAAGGTGCCCCTGTGCATGAATGTGTGTGAGTGATGCTGAGGGTGCCCCTGTGTGAGTGAATGTGTGTGATGCTCAGTGTGCCCCCATGTGTGTGTCAGTGATGCTGAGTGTGTCCCTGTGTGTGAGTGATGCTGAGGGTGTCCCTGTGCATGAATGTGTGTGAGTGATGCTGAGTGTGCCCCCGTGTGAGTGACTGATGCTCAGTGTGCCCCTGTGTGTGAGTGATGCTCAGTGTCCCTGTGCATGAATGTGTGTGAATGATGCTCAGTGTGCCCTCATGTGCGTGAGTGATGCCGAGTGTGTCCCCATGTGTGTGAGCGGTGCTCAGTGTGCCCCTGTGTGTGTCAGTGATGCTCAGGGTGTCCCTGTGCATGAATGTGTGTGGGAATGATGCTGAACATTCCCCTGTGTGTGTGAGTGATGCCGAGTGTGTCCCCATGTGTGTGAGTGGTGCTCAGTGTGCCCCCGTGTGCATGAATATGTGTGAGTGATGCTGAGTGTGCCCCTGTGCACAAGCACACGCAGGTGTAAGTGCTGGTTGGACGCGTCTGAGTGTGTCTGCACATGCATGAGCGTGCCCAAGTGCATGCAGCACCATGCACCCGGGCGTGAGGAGCGCGTGTGAGCGCTCCCGAGCCCTTCCCATCCTGCACACGTGTGTGTGAGCATGTCCAAGCGTGTGTAAGGACATCCAAGCGTGCTCGAGCATGCAGGAGGGTGCCTGAACACGCAGGAGCACGCCTGTACGTGTGCAAGACATGTTAGCGTGTGTCATGCGTGTGTGCATGCCTGCATGTGCACCCAAGCATGTGTGTGTGTGCAAGCGTGTCTGCATGCGAGTGCGTGCAAAGCGTGCCCAAGCGCACACGTGTCCAAGCGTGCCCAAACGCCCTTGCGTGGACACGCGTGTGCGTGTGCGTGTCTGCATGCGAGTGCGTGCAAAGCGTGCCCAAGCGCACACATGTCCAAGCATGCCCAAACGCCCTTGCGCGGACACGCGTGTGCAAGCGTGTCTGCATGCGAGTGCGTGCAAAGCGTGCCCAAGCGCACACGTGTCCAAGCGTGCCCAAACGCCCTTGCGCGCACACGCGTGTGCAAGCGTGTCTGCATGCGAGTGTGTGCAAAGTGTGCCCAAGCGCACACGTGTCCAAGCGTGCCCAAATGCCCTTGCGCGGACACGCGTGTGCGTGTGCGTGTCTGCATGCGAGTGCGTGCAAAGCGTGCCCAAGCGCACACGTGTCCAAGCGTGCCCAAACGCCCTTGCGTGGACACGCATGTGCGAGCGTGTCTGCATGCGAGTGTGTGCAAAGCGTGCCCAAGCGCACACGTGTCCAAGCGTGCCCAAATGCCCTTGCGCGGACACGCGTGTGCAAGTGTGTCTGCATGCGAGTGTGTGCAAAGCGTGCCCAAGCGCACACGTGTCCAAGCGTGCCCAAACGCCCTTGCGTGGACACGCATGTGCGAGCGTGTCTGCATGCGAGTGTGTGCAAAGCGTGCCCAAGCGCACACGTGTCCAAGCGTGCCCAAATGCCCTTGCGCGGACACGCGTGTGCGTGTGCGTGTCTGCATGCGAGTGCGTGCAAAGCGTGCCCAAGCGCACACGTGTCCAAGCGTGCCCAAACGCCCTTGCGCGGACACGCGTGTGCGAGCGTGTCTGCATGCGAGTGCGTGCAAAGCGTGCCCAAGCGCACACGTGTCCAAGCGTGCCCAAACGCCCTTGCGCGGACACGCGTGTGCAAGCGTGTCTGCATGCGAGTGTGTGCAAAGCGTGCCCAAGCGCACACGTGTCCAAGCGTGCCCAAACGCCCTTGCGCGGACACGCGTGTGCGTGTGCGTGTCTGCATGCGAGTGCGTGCAAAGCGTGCCCAAGCGCACACGTGTCCAAGCGTGCCCAAACGCCCTTGCGCGGACACGCGTGTGCGTGTCTGCATGCGAGTGTGTGCAAAGCGTGCCCAAGCGCACACGTGTCCAAGCGTGCCCAAACGCCCTTGCACGGACACGCGTGTGCGTGTGCGTGTCTGCATGCGAGTGCGTGCAAAGCGTGCCCAAGCGCACACGTGTCCAAGCGTGCCCAAGCGCCCTTGTGCGCACATGCGTGTGCGAGCGTGTCTGCATGCGAGTGCGTGCAAAGCGTGCCCAAGCGCACACGTGTCCAAGCGTGCCCAAACGCCCTTGCACGGACACGCGCGTGCGTGTGCGTGTCTGCATGCGAGTGCGTGCAAAGCGTGCCCAAGCGCACACGTGTCCAAGCGTGCCCAAATGCCCTTGCGCGGACACGCGTGTGCAAGCGTGTCTGCATGCGAGTGTGTGCAAAGCGTGCCCAAACGCCCTTGCGCGGACACGCGTGTGTGTGTGCGTGTCTGCATGCGAGTGCGTGCAAAGCGTGCCCAAGCGCACACGTGTCCAAGCATGCCCAAACGCCCTTGCGCGGACACGCGTGTGCGAGCGTGTCTGCATGCGAGTGCGTGCAAAGCGTGCCCAAGCGCACACGTGTCCAAGCGTGCCCAAACGCCCTTGCGCGGACACGCGTGTGCGAGCGTGTCTGCATGCGAGTGTGTGCAAAGCGTGCCCAAGCGCACACGTGTCCAAGCGTGCCCAAACGCCCTTGTGCGCACGTGTGTGCAAGCGTGTCTGCATGCGAGTGTGTGCAAAGCGTGCCCAAGCGCACACGTGTCCAAGCGTGCCCAAACGCCCTTGCGCGCACACGCGTGTGCGAGCGTGTCTGCATGCGAGTGCGTGCAAAGCGTGCCCAAGCGCACACGTGTCCAAGCGTGCCCAAACGCCCTTGCACGGACACGCGTGTGCGTGTGCAAGCGTGTCTGCATGCGAGTGCGTGCAAAGCGTGCCCAAGCGCACACGTGTCCAAGCGTGCCCAAACGCCCTTGCGCGCACACGCGTGTGCAAGCGTGTCTGCATGCGAGTGCGTGCAAAGCGTGCCCAAGCGCACACGTGTCCAAGCGTGCCCAAACGCCCTTGCGCGGACACGCGTGTGCAAGCGTGTCCAAGCGTGTGCAAGCGTGCCCAAGCGCACACGTGTCCAAGCGTGCCCAAACGCCCTTGTGCGCACACGCGTGTGCGAGCGTGTCCAAGCGTGTGCGAGCGTGCCCGTGCCCTGGCAGGCCGCGCCGGCGTGGTGGAGGTGCAGCGCAGCGTGACGGCGGTGCTGGGCCAGGACGTGGTGCTGCCGTGCCGGTACCGGGCGCAGGAGCAGGAGCAGGTGGTGCAGGTGACGTGGCTGAAGCGGGGCCCCGGCGGGAGCAGCGCCGAGGTGGCCGTGCTCAACCGGGAGCACGGGGAGCACGTGCAGGAGCCGTACGGCGGGCGCGTGCTGCGGAGGGCGGGAGGGCCGCTGGAGGACGGAGCCATCGTCCTGCGCAACGCGGTGCAGGGGGACGAGGGTGACTACGAGTGTCACCTCATCACCTTCCCCATGGGCAGCTTCGAGGGGCGCCTCACGCTCAAGGTGCTGGGTGAGTGCACGGGGCACGGGTGATGGGCATAGGGGGACAGGTAATGGGCATGGGGTGATGGGGGATGGGCATGGGGTGATGGGCATAGGGTGATGGCCATAGGGTGATTGGTGATGGGCATAGAGTGATGGGCAACGGGCATAGGGTGATGGTCATAGGGTGATGGGGAATGGGTGATGGCCATAGGGTGATTGGTGATTGGCATGGGGTGATGGGCAATGGGCATGGGGTGACGGTCATAGGGTGATAGGGAATGAATGATGGCCATAGGGTGATTGGTGATGGGCATAGGGTGATGGCCATAGGGTGATTGGTGATGGGCAATGGGTGATGGGCAATGGGTGGTGGCCATAGGGTGATTGGTGATGGGCATAGGGTGATAGGCAATGGGTGATGGCCATAGGGTGATTGGTAATAGGCATAGAGTGATGGGCAATGGGCATGGGATGATGGTCATAGGGTGATGGGCAATAGGTGATGGTCATAGGGTGATAGGCAATGGGGATGGCCATAGGGTGATTGGTGATGGGCAATGCGTGATGGCCATAGGGTGATTGGTGATGGCCATAGGGTGATTGGTGATGGGGATAGGGTGATGGGCAGTGGGTGATGGCCATAGGGTGATTGGTGATGGGTATGGGATGATGGGCAATGGGCACGGGGTGATGGTCATAGAGTGATAGGCAATGGGGATGGCCATAGGGTGATTGGTAATAGGCATAGGGTGATGGGCAATGGGCATGGGATGATGGTCATAGGGTGATTGGCAATGGGGATGGCCATAAGGTGATTGGTGATGGGCAATGGGTGATGGCCATAGGGTGATTGGTGATGGGCAATGGGTGATGGGTGATGGCCATAGGGTGATTGGTGATGAGCATATGGTGATGGGCAATGGGGATGGCCATAGGGTGATTGGTGATGGGCGATGGGCATGGGGTGATGGTCATAGGGTGATTGGTGATAAGTATGGGATGATGGGCAATGGGCACGGGGTGATGGTCATAGAGTGATAGGGAATGGGTCATGTCCATAGGGTGATTGGTAATAGGCATAGAGTGATGGGCAATGGGCATGGGGTGATGGTCATAGGGTGATAGGCAATGGGTGATGGCTGTAGGGTAACTGGTGATGGGCATAGGGTGATGGGTGCTGGGCATAGGGTGATGGGCAATGGGCATGGGGTGATGGTCATAGGGTGATAGGTGACAAGAACAGTATGATAGGTGTGGGGTGATGGGGAAGGAGCAATGAAGTGACAGGCAATGGGTGATGGGCATGGAGTGATCAGCTTGGGATGATGGGCAATGGGCATGGGGTAATGGTCATGGGGTGATAGGCAATGGGTGATGGCCATAGGGTGATTGGTGATGGGCATAGGGTCATGGGCAATGGATGATGGCCATAGGGTGATTGGTGTTGGGTGTAGTGTGATGGGCAGTAGGTGATGAGTGATGGCCATAGAGTGATTGGTGTTGGGTGTAGGGTGATGGGTAATGGGCATAGGGTGATTGGCCCTGAATGATGGGCAGTGGCCATAGGGTGATGGGTGACAAAAGAAGGGTGATGGGTGTAGGGTGATGGGCAAGGGACAACAGAGTGACGACCGTAAGGCAATGAGGCACTGCTGTGGGGTAGTGGTAATCGTGTGACGGGCAATGGGCATGCAGTGACAGGGCAATGGCTGTGGGGCAGTGGGATGGTGGGCATGGGGCAATGCAGCAGTGTCCATGGGGCGCAGCAGCACCGGCGCTGGGGCCCGTGGCTCCGCAGTCACCGCCTCACGGTGGCACCGGTGCCGCCGCAGTGCCGCCGCTGCCCATCCTGAACCCGGGGCCGCCGCTGGAAGAGGGTCAAGGCCGGACGCTGGCGGCCTCGTGCACTGCCGAGGGCAGCCCCGTGCCCTCGGTGCGCTGGGAGACCGAGGTGCGCGGCACCAACGCCACGCGGCGGTCGGAGCACGCCCGCTCCGCATCCGTCACCAGCGAGTTCTTCCTGGTGCCCGGGCGCAGCATGAACGGGAAGAGCCTCACGTGCGTGGTGGAGCACCCGGGCCTGCGCCACGAGAAGAGGATCACGCACGTCCTCAGCGTCGCCTGTGGGCACCGGGGCAAGGGGGACATGGGGGGCGCTGGGGATACGGGGGGCATTGGGGTGTGATGGGAACTGGGGATCTGGGGGGCACTGGGATATAGGGGGCATTGAGGACACAATGGGTATTGGGGATATGGAGGGTGCTGGGGACATGGGGCATTGGGGCATGATGGAACTGGGGACATGGAGGATGTGGGGGATGTGATGGGCACTGGGGATTTGGGGGCACTGGGATATAGGGGGCATTGAGGACACAATGGGCATTGGGGACATGGGGAATATTGAGGATGAAATGGGCATTGGGGACATGGAGGGTGCTGGGGATATGGGGGGCATTGGGGCATGATGGAACTGGGGACATGGAGGATGTGGGGGACGTGATGAGCACTGGGGATCTGGGGGGCACTGGGACATAGGGGGCATTGAGGACACAATGGGCATCGGGGATATGGAGGGTGCTGGGGACATGGGGCATTGGGGCATGATGGGAACTGGGGACATGGAGGATGTTGGGGATGTGATGGGCACTGGGGATTTGGGGGCACTGGGATATAGGGGGCATTGAGGACACAATGGGCATCTGGGACATGGAGGGTGCTGGGGACATTGAGGGTGCTGGGGACACAGGGGGCATTGGGGCACGATGGGAACTGGGGACATGGAGGATGTTGGGGATGTGATGGGCACTGGGGATCTGGGGGGCACTGGGACATAGGGGGCATTGAGGACACAATGGGCATTGGGGACATGGGGGACATTGAGGATGAAATAGGCATTGGGGACATGACAGGCCTTGGGGACAATGGGTGGCACTGGGGACATGATAGGCATTGGGGATGAAAAGGGCATTGGGGACATGATAGACATTGGGGACAATGGGTGGCACTGGGGACATGAGGGACATTGAGGACAGTGAGGACAGTGGGTGGCACTGGGGACATGATAGGCATTGGGGACAAAATGGGCATTGGGGACATGATAGGCATTGGGGACAATGAGTGGCACTGGGGACATGAAGGACATTGAGGACAATGGGTGGCATTGGGGACATGACAGGCATTGGGGACAATGGGCAGCACTGGGGACATGGAGGACATTGAGGGTCATGCAGGCCATGGGAGGGATGCAGGGCACATTTGGGATGTGGAGAGCACGGGGAACACCGAGGGGACAGGGACCCGGTGACCATGGGGGATACTGAGGAGCATGGAGGATGCTGGGGACAGTGAGGGCCGTTGGGACACGGGGTGCATTGAGGGACGTGGGAGACACGGGGGTGCAGTGGGGGGGGACACGGGGGTGCAGTGGGGGGGGACGGGACGGGACCGGACGGGGCCGGGGCTGCCCCCTCACGGGCGCTGTCCGCAGACCTCTCGGACGCGTCGGTGCTGGGGCACACGGAGGAGTGGCAGGAGGGGATGGAGGGGGCGGCGCTGACCTGCCTGGGGGACGGCAACCCCCCCCCCACCTACAACTGGACGCGGTGAGGACCTCCCCCTTGTGTCCCCCCCCCCCCCCTTTTCCGTTATCCCGGCCCCTGCCCGGTTCGTGTCCCCGCTGCGGCCGGGGCTCGGTCCTGTCCCTGCTGTGTGCCCCTGCCCGCGCTGGGGTCCCGGGGCACGTCCCTGCTTTACCCGTGTCCCCCATGTCCCTGCTATGTCCCTGCTGTGTCCCTGCTATGTCCCTGCTATGTCCCTGCTGTGTCCCCCATGTCCCTGCTGTGTCCCTGCTATGTCCCTGCTATGTCCCATGTCCCTGCTGTGTCCCTGCTATGTCCCATGTCCCTGCTGTGTCTCTGCTATGTCCCTGCTATGTCCCCCATGTCCCTGCTGTGTCTCTGCTATGTCCCTGCTATGTCCCCCATGTCCCTGCTATGTCCCTGCTATGTCCCATGTCCCTGCTGTGTCCCTGCTATGTCCCTGCTGTGTCCCCCATGTCCCTGCTATGTCCCTGCTATGTCCCATGTCCCTGCTGTGTCCCTGCTATGTCCCTGCTGTGTCCCACATGTCCCTGCTATGTCCCTGCTATGTCCCATGTCCCTGCTGTGTCCCTGCTATGTCCCTGCTGTGTCCCCCATGTCCCTGCTATGTCCCTGCTATGTCCCATGTCCCTGCTATGTCCCTGCCGTGTCCCATGTCCTGGTTGTGTCCTGACTGTGTCCCATGTCCCTGCCCTGTCCCATCCTTGTGCCCATGTCCCTGCTGTGTCCTCTGCTTGTGTACGTGTCCTGGTCATGTCCTGGCTGTGTCCCATGTCCCTGCTGTATCCCTGCTGTGTTCCATGTCCTTGCTGTGTCTTCTGCTTGTGTCCATGTCCTGACTGTGTTCCATGTTCCTGCCATGGCCCCCATGTCCCTGCTGTGTTCCATGTCCCTGCTGTGTCTTCTGCTTGTGTCCCTGTCCTGGTCCATGTCCTGACTGTGTCCAATGTCCCTGCCATGTTCCTGCCATGTCCCCTTACTTGTGCCCATGTCCCCCATGTCCCTGCCATGTCACCCATGTCCAAGCCATGTCCCCTCCTTGTGCCCATGTCCCCCATGTCTCTGCTGTGTCCCTGCCCTGTCCCCTTACTTGTGCCCATGTCCCTGCCATGTTCCATGTCCTCATTGTGTCCTGACTGTGTTCCATGTCCCTGCCCTTTCCCCTCCTTGTGCCCATGTCCCTGCCGTGTCCCCTTCTTGTGCCCATGTCCCTGCTATGTCCCATGTCCTCATTGTGTCCTGACTGTGTTCCATGTCCCTGCCCTGTCCCCTCCTTGTGCCCATGTCCCTGCTGTGTCTTCTGCTTGTGCCCATATCCTGGTCATGTCCTGACTGTGTCCCATATCCCTGCCCTGTCCCTGCCCTGTCCCCTCCTTGTGCCCATGTCCCTGCCCTGTCCCTGTCCTGTCCCCTTCTTGTGCTCATGTCCCCCATGTCTCTGCTGTGTCCCTGCTGTGTCCCTGTCCTCGTTGTGTCCTGTGTCCCATGTCCCTGCTGTATCTCTGCCCTGTCCCTGCCCTGTCGCTGCCCTGTCCCCTCCTTGTGCCCATGTCCCTGCCATGTCCCCCCAGCCTGTGCCGCATCCCCCCCCCACTGTCCCCTGTGCCCATGTCCCTGCCATGTCCCCCATGTCCCTGCTGTGTCCCTGTCCTGGTCATGTCCTGACTGTGTCCCATGTCCCTGCCATGTCCCCCATGTCCCTGCTGTGTCCCTGTCCTGGTCATGTCCTGACTGTGTCCCATGTCCCTGCCATGTCCCCCATGTCCAAGCCATGTACCTTCCTTGTGCCCATGTCCCCCATGTCTCTGCTGTGTCCCTGCTGTGTCCCTCTCCTGGTTGTGTCCTGTGTCCCATGTCCCCTATGTCCCTGCTGTATCCCTGCCATGTCACCCATGTCCCTGCCCTGTCCCCTTCTTGTGCCCATGTCCCCCATGTCCCTGCTGTGTCCTCTGTTTGTGCCCATGTCCTCGTTGTGTCCTGTGTCCCATGTCCCTGCCATGTCCCCTCCTTGTGCCCACATCCCTGCCCTGTCCCCTGCCCGCTCCTGGCCGTGTCCCCGCCGCCCTGCCCTGCCCTGCCCTGCCCTGCCCAGGCGTGCCCGTGCCCGCACCGGTGCCGAGCGCCGCGGCGGCGGCTGCTGCTGGTGCAGTGCCCGGACAAGCCCGGCCGGGGCCGGGGCAGGGCGGCAGCCGTGGGAACCGGCAGCGCCGGCTTTGATGGCGGCAGCACCGCCCTGCGCCGCCCGGGCTCGCCGCGGGCTCCGGGGGTGCCGCCGGTGCCGGGGGTGACGATGGCGCTGATGGGGACGGTGCTGCCAGTGCTGATGGTGCCAGTGCTGATGGTGCTGGTGCCGCCAGTGCTGGTGGGGCTGGTGTCGATGGTGCCAATGGTGCTGATGGTGCTGTTGGTGCTGATGGTGCTGGTGCTGATGGTGCCAATGGTGCTGATGGGGCTGGTGCCGCCAGTGCTGATGGGGCTGGTGTCAATGGTGCTGATGGTGCCGATGGCGCTGATGGGGCCGGTGCTGCCAGTGCTGATGGGGCCGATGGTGCCGGTGCTGGTGGGGCCGGTGCTGATGGTGCTGATGGCGCTGATGGGGCTGGTGCTGCCAGCGCTGATGGGGCTGGTGTCGATGGTGCCGGTGCCGGTGGTGCCAGTGCTGATGGGGCTGGTGTCGATGGTGTCGGTGCTGATGGTGTTGATGGTGCCGGTGCTGCCAGTGCTGATGGGGCTGGTGTCGGTGCCGCCAGTGCTGATGGGGCTGGTGCCAATGGTGCCAATGCCAATGGCGCTGATGGGGCCGGTGCCACCAGTGCTGATGGGGCTGGTGTCGATGGTACCAATGGTGCTGATGGTGCTGGTGCCGGTGGTGCCAGTGCTGATGGGGCTGGAGCCGATGGTGCTGGTGCTGATGGTGCCGATGCTGCTGATGGTGCCATTGCCACCAGTGCTGATGGTGCCAATGGTGCAGGTGCCACTGGTGCTGATGGTGTCAGTGCCACCAGTGCCAATGGTGCTGACGGTGCTGGGTGCCACAGGTTGGACGCGCCGCTGCCCGCCGGCGTGCGGGTGAAGGGGGACACCCTCATCTTCCAGCGGCCGCTGGCCGTGGCCGACGCCGGGGATTACATTTGCCACGTGTCCAACCGCGTGGCTGCCAAGGAGGCGAGAGCCAACGTCAGCATCAGGAGCAGGGTGGCCGGTGGGTGCCCCTCGCCCCTCTGTTCCCTCCCTTTCCCACCCATCCCATCCTCACCCACCCATCGGCGACTCAGCCACCCACCCCTTTACTCATGTACTCACCACCCATCCCATCCGTCTGTCTGCTCAGCTCCCTCTCCATCCATCCCCCCGGCACCTCTCGCTCTCCACCCATTGCTCATCCACCTTCCCATCCATTCATTTACTCAGCCATCAGCCAGTCCATCCGTGCATGCATCCATGGGCATCATCCATCTGTTGGTGGATGGACTCATCTGCACATCCATCCATGGGCTCACCCACACATCAACTTGTCCGTCTATTCGCATATTTGTCCGTCCATCCATCTATCATCCATCCATCCATCCCTCCATCCATCATCCATCCATCCATGCATCCATGCATCCGTCCATCCACCCACCCACCCATCCACCCATCCATCCATCCATTCATCCATCCATCCAGCATCCATCCATCATCCATCCATCCATCATCCATCCATCCATCCATCCATCCACCCATCCATCCATCCATCCATCCATCATCCATCCATCCATCCATCCATCCATCCATCATCCATCCATCCATCCATCCATCCACCCATCCATCCATCCATCCATCCATCATCCATCCATCCATCATCCATCCATCCATCCATCCATCCCTCCCTCCATCCATCCATCCATCATCCATCCATCCATCCATCCATCCATCCACCCATCCATCCATCCATCCACCCATCCATCCATCCATCATCCATCCATCCATCCATCCATCCATCATCCATCCATCCATCCATCCATCCATCATCCATCCATCCATCCATCCATCCATCCATCCATCCATCATCCATCCATCCATCATCCATCCATCCATCCACCCATCCATCATCCATCCATCCATCCACCCATCCATCATCCATCCATCATCCATCCATCATCCATCCATCCGTTATCCATCCATCCATCCATGATTATCCATCCATCCATCCATCCATCACCCCATCCATCCATGGGTGCATCTACTCATCCATCCTTCTCTCCATGGATGGATTCATCCCTCCACCCACCCATCCATCCATGCACTCATCCCTCCACCCACCCATCCATCCATGGTCTCACCCACCCATCCATTATCCCCTTCCATTCACTCCCATCTCCTCCCCACCGCGGTGTCCCGCAGACGATGAGGTGCGGAAGGTGGACCTGGTCTCGGCCTCGGTGGTGGTGGTCGGGGTCATCGCCGCCGTCCTGCTCTGCGTCCTCGTCGTCGTCGTCGTCGTCATGACCCTCTACCACAAGCGCAAGACCAAGCGCATCTCCGAGAAGTAGTAAGAGCTGGGGTTGAATGGGGGGGCCATGGGGGGAAATGGGGTGATGGGAGGGACACACACACAGGGGGCTGGTGCTGAGCATCCCCCCCATGTCCCCAGTGAGGAGGAGCTGACCCTCACCCGGGAGAACTCCATTCGCCGCCTGCACTCGAGCCACAGCACGGACACACGCACCCAGGTGATGCAGGGGGTTTGGGGGGGCTGGGGGTCATGGGGGGGGGACCCAAGGAATTGAGGCTGGGGGCACTTTGGGGGTGATGGGTGGTTGTGTGCCCAAGGGTGCTCTGGGTGATGGGATCACTGCGGCAAAGGGTGCCGGGGATCCAGGGGAATGGGTTTGGAGGTTTGGGAGGAAGGGAAGCAGGGAGTGGGGTGTCCATGGGCTGGTCCAGGGGCTGTCCTTGGGGCCGGTCCATGGGGTGTCCTTGGGGCCAGTCCATGGGGTGTCAATGGGGCTGCTCAATGGGGTGTCCTTGGGGCCCGTCCATGGGGTGTCTGTGGGACCAGTCCATGGGGTGTCTGTGGGACCAGTACATGGGGTGCCCATGAGGCCGATCCATGGGGTGTCCTTGGGGTCAGTTCATGGGGTGTCCTTGGGGCCAGTCCATGGGGTGTCCATGGGGCCAGTCCATGGGGTGTCAATGCAGCTGCTCCATGGGGTGTCAATGGAGTTGCTCCATGGGGTGTCAATGGGGCTGCTCAATGGGGTGTCCTTGGGACCGGTCCATGGGGTGCCCATGGAGCCAGTCCATGGGGTATCAGTGGAGCTGCTCCATGAGGTATCCATGCAGCCGGTCCATGGGGTGTCAGTGGGGCTGCTTCATGGGGTGTCAAGGGGGCTGCTCCATGGGGCCAGTCCATGGGGTGTCCATGGGGTGTCAATGGTGCTGCTCCATGGGGTGTCAATGGGGCCGGTCCATGGGGTGTCAGTGGGGCTTCTCTATGGGGTGTCCATGGGGTGTCCATGGGGCGCTGGCTCTAACGGGGCTCTTGCAGCTGGAGGAGACGCTGCAGCTGCGGGCAGAGAGCCGCCAGGGCAGCCTGCGGGGGGACAGCCTGAGGGGGGACAGCCTGCGGGGCACCAGCATCTGCTCTGCCATGGTGAGCACTGGGGGGCTATGGGGGGGGTATGGGTGGCTATGGGAGGGTTATGGGTGGCTATGGGGGGGTTATGGGTAACTATGGGGGGGTTATGGGGGTGTTATGGGTGGCTATGGGGGGTTTATGGGTGACTATGGGGGGTTATGGGGTGGCTGGGGGGGTTATGGGTGACTATGGGTGGTTATGGGTGACTATGGGAGGGTTATGGGTGCCTATGGGGTGGTTATGGGTGGCTATGGGTGGCTATGGGAGGGTTATGGGTGGGTGATGGGGGGGTTATGGGGGGCTATGGGGGGTGATGGGTGGCTATGGGGGGGTAATGGGTGGCTATGGGGGGGTTATGGGTGACTATGGGGGTGTTATGGGTGGCTATGGGGGGTTATGGGTGTCTATGGGTGGATATGGGGGGGTATGGGTGTCTATGGGTGGCTATGGGGGGGTATGGGTGTCTATGGGTGGCTATGGGGGGTTATGGGTGGTATTGGGGGGGTATGGGGGGTTATGGGTGGCTATGGGGGGTTATGGGTGTCTATGGGTGGCTATGGGGGGTTATGGGTGTCTATGGGTGGCTATGGGGATTATGGGGGGTTATGGGTGTCTATGGGTGGCTATGGGGGGTTATGGGGGGTTATGGGTGGCTATGGGGGTTATGGGTGTCTATGGGTGGCTATGGGGGTTATAAGCACTTGGGGGGTCTTTAGGGTTCCCAACTCATGGCTGCGGCTCTCAGCACAAGCCCTGCACCCCCCCACGGGTGCCCCCCCCCCGCCCACCTCCAGCCCTTTTAACGGGTGCAAACCGCACCTGGGGGTACCCGAACCCCTCCACGCGTGTGACCCCCCCCCCCCCCCGTGATGCGCAGAGCGAGGAGCCCGAGGGCCGCAGTTACTCCACGCTCTCAACCGTGCGGGAGATCGAGACCCAGACCGAGGTCCCTGCGGCGCCGGCGGCGGGGAAGGAGCCCAAGGAGGAGGAGGAGGAGGGGGGGGGGCGCGGCGGCGAGGACCCCATCAAGCAGGCCATGACCCACTTCGTGCAGGAGAACGGGATGCTCCAGGCCAAGCCCACCACCAACGGCATCTACATCAACGGCCGCGGGCACCTCGTGTGAGCCGCTGCGCATCGAAGGGGTTCGGGGTGGTTTTTGGGGGGGGGGGGGTCACCCCGTTTATGGGACACCCCCACCCCGTACCCCCCCCCCCTGCGGGCACAGGGTGAGGGACAGGCTCCGTGCGCAGCCCTGCCTGTGGGCACAGCGCTAGGGGGGGGGCGAGGAGGGGACAGAGGCACCGGCACCCCCCCCCCCCCGCACCCCAAGGACAGGGGCAGGAGCCCCCCGACCCCCCCCCCCCACGGACTTTGGGCCGGCTCCTGCTTTGCGGGCGGCACTTGGGGAGCTTCCGTCCCCTCACCCCCACCCCAAAACCCCGGACC